>NC_056745.1:1567071152-1567126152 GCF_019279795.1 Protopterus annectens | reverse complement strand
TTCAATTAAAGCCTGCTGTGAGAAGCAGCCGAATTACTTATTTGTGTTTTCATAAAATTAATGCAATCTATTCCTTCCTGTTTCTGTGGTATAGGAAAAAAATAGGTTTTGTGTCTGTCTTTATACTGTCTAGCTATATCTATTATATATGTGTGCTTATATATATATATATATATATATATATATATACATACACACACACAACATATAGCTATATATGTATATATATATATATATATATATATATATATGACTATTAGATATAGCTATATACAAGTGTAGATATATATGTATACATATATATCCATATCTAATCTAGTCATGTACATCTACACATACGTGTATATATATATATATATATATATATATATATATAAAATCTATAGAGATGTATATGTATATAGATTATATATATATATATATATATATATATATATATATATACATACACACACGCACACACATACACCACACACCTCCGCCTACTTCGAGGCGAGGCCTCCGCTGAAAATGGACCCACGTCCAGTCGGACACTCCCGGTCAACAAATTTAAATAAAAATGTCAAATCCAGAATTAATGGACATGCTCCACCTCAGTAAATCTAAATCCCTTAGAGCCACACGCTCGAGGGACTTGAACCTCAGCACAGAAATAAATAGAACTTGCTGGAGGGACAGGTTCATAACCCAGAGGCTCCCTTCGCTCTGGAATAGAATTCCAGTTCATGTGAGGCAGAGCACCTCACTGAATCTCTTCAATTAGAATCTCGATAGGTGGATGGGGGATCGTAGGTTTGTCCCAGGGATTACTCCTGTGTCACTATTAGACAGAGGCACAGTAAACTAAACCTTAAAAAGGGCACAGTATACTCAAATCAAGGGGTGGCGTAAGCCATACAGAATCAGGCTAGGCTTATAATTGCGCCAGGGCAGATAGCCTAGTATGAACCTATGAACACACTGTTTAATATAATATGGAAATGCGCACTGTTGAGTAGCGGAACGTTTTAAGTATACTTTCAAAGAGGCGGAAAATCAAAACCTACCATTCGCCATAAATGTTTGGCAATGTGATGACTCGACAGAGTGCATTTCCAACATATGATAGTAAATCTATACATACATATTTCTAACTGCTGCTCTTGAAAAGCCTCATGTTCTGTCAGGCTTTCTTCTATCGAAGTCTGATTTCTGCAGTTTTATCTCATCTGAATACCTATTTAAAACCTCTATGTTGCAGCCTTTACTGCAGTATCACTTATTTTAAATATTTCTGAGTACATGTGATTTATTTTCTCCCTCAATTACTGGAAGCCATCTCTTGTACTAAAGATGAAACTGCTTTTTGTGGGACAGCTACCAGGTTCTTCCAAAGCAGAAACTTTGATTTTCATTTACTTTCTCCAAATGTGCTCTTCACTGGCATCCAGGCACTGTAGTGACTACCCAGTAATTAAGTTTTATCCAAACTGAGGCTTTACTGGCTTTTAACGCTTTTGCAGTTTTCACAGAGCCCTAACCAACCTGCTGCTCAGCCTGCAGCCATCTTCAAAATGTTTACTAATTCTTGAACTTAACTTGAAGTTTTCCAAAATATGTAAACTGATAGTACAGTTGTGTAAAATCTTACCATAATGGTAGATGCTGTTCTCTTCACTGTTGCAGTATTCATTATATTAGGGATCCCCTACGGGGGGGAACGAGCCTGACTTCTGGGCAGTATACAAAAGCCTTTAGGTTGCTTTAAGGTACACGGTAATGTAGGGCATAAAGGTGACATCCAGATATACAATCTTTAGAACAGACAGCCCCAGTAGGAATGCCAGTCCAAGGAAAAGAAAGGTAAATCAGTACATCCAGAAGAGAAATGGACCATGGGTGGAGAGAGCGAGTGAATACTGCAACAATGAAGAGAAGGACACCTACCATTAAGGTAAGATTTTACAAAACTGTACTCTGTCCTTCCATTTCACTGTTGCAGTATTCATTACACTAGGAAGAGTGCCAGAACTCAGGAAGCAGACAGGCTGGAGGAAAGACCAGCAGAGCTCTCTAGGAAGCCATGAAGGATGACCCTAGCAAACCCAGCTCTAGCTCTGGAAATTCCATCCAACTTCTAGTGCTTGGTAAAAGTATGCACAGAAGTCCAGGTAGCTACCTCAATAGAGTTAGTATTCAAACCCTTGAAAAGAGCATCAGAAGAAGCCACAGCTCTAGTAGAATGAACCTTAGCAGGAGGAAGGCTCAACTATGAAAGGAAGAACAAAAAAGAAATGGTTTTAGAAATCCAAGAACAGTTTGCTTGGACACAGCCAATCCTAAGGACCTAGGGTGAAAGGAAATAGAGTTGATCAAACTTATGAAAAGTCTTAGATCCAAATAAAATCTGAGTTGTCTATACACATCCAATGAATGCAGCACCTTCTCACGGACAGACTGTAGAAAAGGGAAAAAAAGTGGGCAAATGAATAGACTTAAGGGACAACTCATTCACCAGCTTGGACATAAAAGGAGGATTAGTATTAAGTGACATCCTGTAATTATGAAACACCATAAATGGACAAGCCATAAAAGCTTGAAGCTCAGATGCCCGTCTGGCAGAAGTAATGTCTAAGAGCAATGTTGCAAGGAAGTTGAAGCTGCAGGCTCAAAAGCAGCCTGGGTCATTTTTTCAACAACAAAATTAAGATCCCATTGAGGAGGAAGAGGCTTCCTGGGAAGCCTAAGATGAAGGCTGCCTTTAAGGAATTGTTTAGCTTCAAATCTAGACGCTAAGAGAGGTAATAAAGGCATACAAGCAGAAATAGCTGACAAGTGGTCCTTAAAGCATAAGGCAACCTGGCATTGAGCAATTTACACAGATGACAGAACCAAAGGAACATTCACAGAAAGTGGATCCAGGTTACAAAACAGAAAACCTATTCCTTTTGGGTAAGTAGGATTTCCTAGTAGTGGGTTTCATGGCCTCCTGGACGACCCTAAGCATGCCTTCAGAAAAAAAGGTATACATGTGGAATCAAAATCCTATCACCAACAGTGTCAGTTGAAGTGTGGACAGGTGGGATGGGTAAGAGATCCTTTGTCTTATGAGAATAGGTCCACCTTGTGAGGTAACCTGTGATCATTGCCCCGGGGCTAAATGCAGAAGAGGGAACCAATGCTATACTGGCCAAAAGTTTGTCACCAAGATGATTTTGTGAGCATCCTACTGAATTTTGCAGAGGACTTTTGGAAATAAGGGAAAGGGAAAGAAAAGCATAAAGAAACATCCCCTTCCAAGAAAGAAAGGTGTCCACCTTCCAAACCAGAGGACCTTGGACTCTGGTACAAAACAGAGGAAACTGTTCAGAGGGAGGCAAAAAGATCCATTTGAGTACCACCCCACTGGTGGACAATGTCCAGAAACATATCTGCGTGAAGCATCCATTCGTGGGATTGAGTTATGGACCAGCTCTGCGAGTCTGCCACAATGTTTTGATCTGAAGGAGTGTATACTGCCTGAAGAGTCACTTAGAACTGGATTGCTAATTCCCACACTAGGAGTGCCAACCGACAAAGATAAAACCTTGCCCCTCGTGTTTGTTAATATACCATATCACTGTGGTATTGTCTGTAAACACCTTGAGAAAGAGGATGAAAGGCCTGTAGAGCCAGCAGAAGAACTCTCATCTCCTAGATGCTGATGTGGTCTTTCTGTTGAAGAGGCAACAAGACTCCCTGCACCTTTAGGGAGCCAAAAGCTGCTCCCCAGCTGCTCCCCATCCCACATCTGAGACATGTTAACAGCTCCTGTGAGGAAAGAGGTAGATAAAAAGGAAGCCCTGGATTGAGGGTCAACTTCTGAATCCACCACTGAAGTTCCTGCTTGAGACGAGAGAAAAGAGCAACTAACAAATCAAGGGGATGAGAACGCTGAAGCCTAACTGACTTTAGAAACCACTTAAGTTTTCTCATGTGGAGCTTGGCAAAAGGGAGCATAGTAATAGCTGAAGCCATGATCCCCAGAGCATTCAAATTCCCTTGCTGTTATAGAGGCCAGAGGAAGAAAGGACTGAAAAAAAAGGAAATGAGAGTTAGGGCCTTGGGAGGAGGCAGGGATGTCAGCACAGGAACAGGCTGGATCCTGCACCCCAGAAAGACATGATCCTGAGGAGTCGTGAGAAAGGACTTCTTCAGATTTGTAGTTAACCCCAAGCTCTGCAGATGGGAGACTGCAAAGTGAAAGTTTTCCAACACAATCTCTATAGAAGATGCCTGAAAAAGGTGGTCATCCAAGTAGGGAAATACTTGGATCCCCCTTTGCCTGCAAAAAAGCAATCACAGGAGCAAGGCATTTAGTGAATACCTTTGGGACAGTAGAAGAAAGGCCAAAATGCAAAGCAGAGAACTTAAAATGCCAGGAAGCAGAGAAATGTAAACACAAAATGTAAAAACTTCCTGAAGAGGGGATGAACTGTCATATGGAAATAGGCATCCTTGAGGTTCAGACACACCATGTAAGCCTGAGGAAGCAAGAGTGAATGAAGTCTGAAGGGACACCTTTCAAAAAGAGGGAATCTTCAGAAATGTATTTAGATGAGAGAGGTCTGAAAGTGGTCTCCAAGTACCCTCTTTCCTGGATACCAGGAACATTCTGGAGTAAAATCCCCTTCCCATTTGGGAAACTGGAACTTCTTGATAAAGTACACCCAGAGTCAAGAGATCCCAAAACACCCCTGGAAAGGACAACAGCTGTTCCTGAGTGGGGCTGAGGAATCCCCATAAAAGGAAGGAGATTTCCAGCCCATTAAATACCCTTGGCAGATAATGGACAGAACCCAGAAGTTCTGAGTAATCTTTACCTAAACAGGAAGAGAGAGAAAGGTGAAGAGAAAGAGGAATGTGGCTGGGAAGAATATGATAGTCAGACAACACCTGGCCTATCAGGAAAAGGAGACTTCTGGGGCACAGAAGTCTGAATACCAATTTTTTTGCCCCGGGGGGGGGGGCAAGATTGCCTATGAACAAAGGCTGGCTTACTGGAGTAATTTCTCTGAAATTTAGGTATACGAGAAACAAAAACATGTTTAAGTTCCTGTAAAGTATTGTCCTTGTCCTGCAGGGACAAACAAATTAGCAGCAGCTTTGCCAATCAGGTGTTTATTATCCAGAGGAGCATCCATCAACTTAGCATTAATATCTGGCAAAGGCTGAAGCCGAAAGCAAGAATACCTCCTCAAACCCGAAGGCATCAGCCTTAGAGGCCGCATCTACTGCACCACAACTACAGTTGATGGAATGATGGGAAACCTGGAAGTCCCTAACAAGAAAAGGGCAGAAGTGTTCCCTTCAGAGTCTGGAAGATCAGAAATTACCTGCCAGACTTGGGAAAGAAGACCCAACATGTACCTGGGCATATGGGTCTGATAACAGACAGCCTTAAAGGCTAAAGTAGCAGAGGTGTAAAACTCTTTTCCCCAACCTTTCCATAATTCTTATCAGAATGCAATGACTTTGGAGAAGGAAGCAACGGAGATGCCTTGCTAGAAGCCACAAACACCATAGAAGGGTGCTTAAAGAAATTTACAGTCCTCAGGCACTCAAACTTAACAGGTTTCTTGGGAGCAGAGGGCTGGAAATCAGGAGCTTTAGAAGCATTAGAAAAGGCATCCAATAATGCAGCCAAACAGGAGGTAGGGCAGAAGGGTTGGGAAAATCCATCTGCCAGAGCTTATAACTTTTCTGTATCTCATAAACCTGAGCACAATCCCATTTAAAAAACTCCATCATTCTAGAGATTGTGTCCTCAAAAGAAATTTCTTCTAAACAAGTATCAGGACTAGTAGATTCATCTTCCTCCAACCCATAATGGAAAAGAGAGGAAATGAGACGAGTAGACAAGGGGTCCCTCATCTGAATCTGCCACCTCCTTAAGAGGAATCCTGTTACCTGGGTCTTTTTTTTGAGAGTAGAGGATGGAGGAGGAGCTGGAACAGAAACACTGAGGAGGTTTTAAAGCCAAAGCATTAAACAACCGAAGTGAAATGTTGCTCTTCATTCTGTGGGTCCTTAGGATCTGGAGTAATATGCTTAGTTTTCTGCTTTTTCTTTAAGGGGATGTCTACCCTATGAAAATTAAAAGGCTCCATACCTGCACAGCATTCAATAATTGTAGTAGGAACTACTTCCCCGGCAAACCTGAGGAACACCCCTAGACCCCTCAGAAATAATCAGCCACGGTTTCCCCTGAATGTCCAATGTGGATGTCTGAAAGATCTCCAAGGATGACCCTAAATTTGGATCCCTGTGAGCCTCAAAACCTGTTGTGACTGAAGAATGCACAATGGAGCTGGTTGAACCTCCTGGCTTTCACTTGCCTCAGGAGAGACATCCAGCAGAGACTGCACAGCAGAAGAATTCGGCCTGACTTCTTGGCCTTCTTTATGGATGGCTGCTCCACAGAGCAGGAACTTTCATTCTGTCTTTAGCTAAAAGCTTAAGATGTTGATTCTCCAGATACAAATTCAAAGAAGAAAGCCTATTATGGAGGGTTTTGGGAACAAAACCCTGACAGACTGAAAAGGATGTATAATGGGAAGCACCAAGGCAGAGCAAGCACTGCTCGTGACTCTATGGGAAATCTGTCTCCCACACTGGCATTTACCCTTCTTGGATGACATGAAACCCCAGAAGCAATAAAAAATATAAAAAGCTAAGGTACAATAAAACCCCAGTGGGGCACTTATCTGCAACAGCTTGGTGAACCAGCAAAGGAATGGGCATTCAGACAGATGATCAAGAGACTGCTTGTGGAATGGCTGCAAAGAAGTTCTGAGGATGGTACGTCAGGACGTCACCTTTATGCCCTATGTAACAGGAGTATACATCTGATGTATAGCATACCTTAAAGCAACCTAAAGGCTTTGGTATACTGATCGGACATCTGGCAGCCTTTGGCAGGGGATCCTTAGTATAATGAATACTGCAACAGTGAAATGGAAAACATCTATAGTTTTCCTTACATTCATAACACTGGAGGGCCCATTGTTTTCACATTTGATCTACCTATTCTATATAGGAAAATAATTCAGGGCCATCCCCCTTATCTCCTCAAAACTGCATTCCAATCCCCCTGTAAACAGGGATATGCATTCACTAATTTCTACCTCACTCATGCTCTCTCAAATTCTATACTCTTGTTGAATGTACAGTTCTCACTCCAAGAAAACCCTTTTCCAACACAACTCTGCTTGTCAGAATTTATTCACCGAGTGACAGTTACAGTAACCTTTCATTAAAGCGCATTTCTGAAAAGTCCACAAAAAACAGCAAAAGGCACCAACAAATCACCAAAACCAAGTCCAAGGTACCCAGGAAAGGTAAAGCCAGCCAAACAGATCCAATTAGTGCAACTTTAATACAAATACACATACATTTACGCATTTAAAACAGCATTTTCATTTCTACCAAGTAGACTTCATAAGATGTGGATGGACAAATGCAATAATGGTTGTATACCCTCCTAAAACACAAGTTAACCAATAAAATTAGACAAGCAGTTAAAAAACTAATAAAATTCATGACTATTTAGCACCTTAGAAAAATTCTAAGTGCAGAGGACAGGAAGAAATGGAAACAGTTGATCTGCTGTGGTGATCCCTGATGGGAGCAGCCTTAAGAAGATATAACATTGTTAAAAAAAATATATAGCATTTTATTAAAACAAAAAAAATCATGATCCCTAAAATATTTTAACAAATACAGCAGAATAATTGATTTGTTTCATTTTAAAGTGGATAAAAAAATTTATTTATTTATTTATTTATTTTACAGTTGTTAACCGGGCTAGTCTGGCTGGATACATGTCCATTTTCAGCAGAGGCCCGAGGAGAAAAGCTCCACTATAATACTATACTTTTACAGTTTAAAAAGATACAATTAGTAAAAATAGTAAAAATAACAATAACAATCAATCAAACAGTAAACACAAGCAAAGTACTGACAAAAGAAAAGTAAAGTCAAATAGAATGTACAGTATTGCCGGGCTTGTGTGGCTTGATACATATATATTTTCTACAGAGGGTTGAGGAGGAAAGCTCAATTATCATACTAGAGACTATACAATTTAACAGAAACACTAGAACAGAAGAGAATCAAACTTTGGGTAAAAACAAGATGCAATTAAGTATACCGAGTTAGTTGAGAAACTTTCTACATAATGGAAAACTATAAGCAATTTGTAATGATCAGGCTTTCTCTAGTGGTTTATAGGTTAGTACTAGGCTAACTGCCATTGCGAGCCATTTTAAGCCTAGCCAATTATCCCGTGAGATTCAAACCCTGTACTTTGTAAGGCAAACACCTTAACCATTAGGCCACCCTCCCAACTACCATTAGGCCAGTTTTAATCATCTTTTCAGTTAATAAAAAACTTTAAATCCAAGGTTTACCAAATACAACTAAAGGTTTACAAAAAAAAATACATATAATTTATAATTTGGCCGCTCTCATCTTCAACACGGGGTCTAGGGATACATCTTCATTTAAACCAGGTGGAGTGGTGGCCTGTAACGTTATCTGCCACCATAATTTTCTTGCTTCCTTCACTCCCTCTAATACAAAAAATGTAAACTTCGCTCTTATGCATTCTACTGAGTGCTTAAAGACAGCATTATTTTCTTTTGTTCTGCATATCATAGCAGTGTTCGTATATTCTTTTCAATTTTTGTTCAGTCTTACCTATATAAAAAGACAGACACTCTTCACACTGCTAAATATACTAATCCACAGGATTCAGTTAAAAAAATTCCTTACTGCTTACCACTATATTTCTACTACTTAAAAACAATTCTTCCCTATTAACAATATACCTACATTGTTGGCAATGACCACATTTATAGGTGCCCTTCTTTCTTGAACTGTAGGACTTAATCATTTCTTTAACATTTTTCAAACTCAGGCAATTCTTGTACACAAATTTTAATTCATTTTTTTGGAATTTGATCCAAGTCTGAGGCTTAGAAAATTTCTCCCATTCTGATTTAATATTTCTTACAGTGCCCATACTAGCATTGCACTCCAAAACCATAGCTTTACCAAATTTCTCCTTATGGTTTTGCTTTGTCTCTACAGTCTCTCAAACAGGGGTTCACCAAATTTAGGTTTAAATCCATCATGCCTACCATCATGCACCTGTTTTTTCACTTGCTCAGTTAGTTCATTCGGGTAACCCCTTACCCTAAATAAACCTTCTAAAAGCTTGCATTCACTTTCAAATTCACTGTTACTAGAGGTCATCCTGCTGGACCGTACAAATTGTCCTTTGACAATATTTTTTTTATAATGATATGGATGCACACTGTTCATAATTGGAAAAATACTTTTTCCTATGTACCTTAGAATTAAACCTACAGTTCTCCTTGTAAACTTATATTTCAAGGTACTGAAGTTTCTCGTGAGCACAGTTCTCTCTAAGGTTTAAATTAGCTTTGTATTTAACCTTGGAGAACCCCTTCCTAATCTCTCCTCCTACAATGCGCACAAAATATTTTGAGGGTGTAGGGGTGGGTTAAAGGTGCTTTTTTCTTTATTGCTTACATTATTGTCCTGTGGTAGCAATAACCCTAAATTAATTTTCCTGGTAAATAACGTCCATTATAGTTTTAGCGAAATCTCCTTTCTTCAAAGGTATGAAGTTCTTACTCAAGGGACAGTTCAAAATCTCAAGAGGAATCATAGAAGGAAAGCCCAGCAGAGCCTTCAAGAAAACCATGCAAGATCGCCCTGACAAATCCATCTCTAGCCCTAGAAACTACATCCAGTTTGAAAATGTTTAGTAAAATATGCACATTAATCCAAGTAGCTGCCTCAAGGATGGAACTGGTATCCAATCCTTTGAAGAGAGCACCAGAGGAAGTCAAAGCCCTGGCAGAATGAGCATTTACAGAAGTAGAAAGACTCTTCCCATGAAAACAGTAACAAAAGAAAATGGTCTTGTAGATCAAAGAAGAAAATGTTTGCTTATAAACAGCCAAACCTAGAGACCTATGATGAAAGGAAAAAAAGTTGCTCAGATTTAAGCACGGCTTTAGCTTTATCGAAATATCAGATTTGTCTATGCAAGTCCAAGGTGTGAAGAACCTTCTCAGTAGCAGACTGCTATAAAGGAAAAAAAAGTGGGCAAATGAATTGAGAGACAGAGACAACTCATGAACCACCTTGGGCATAAAAGGACTAGTACAAAGACTCCCTAACCCTATGAAAAACTAAAAAAAGGAGAGAGCGCCATAAGGGCCTGAATCTCAGACAGCTTTCTAGCTGAAGGAACAAAAGAAACAGTCTTCCAAGGGCAATGCTGTTTGGAAGCTGAAGCTGCAGGCTCAAAAGGAGCCAGAGTCAATTTTTCAAGAACAAAATTAAGGCTTCCCGAGAAGCCTAATATGAAGGAAGCCTTTAACAAATTGTTTGACTTCAAACTTAGAAGCCAAAGGAGGAGGAGTCAAAGGCAGGCAAGCAGAAACAGCCGGAAGGTGAGCTTTAACAGAAGAGTAAGTCAATAAAAGAGAACTAAAGGAAGGACTAAACATGGCTGCACATTGAGTAACAGCTTGTTTCTAGTTCCCACAGTGTGAAAAACTCAGCAGAGAAGGCCATTAACTTAATGTTAATATGACTATATATCTCCTTCCTTCTCCTTTCACTGACTGGTGTGAGTAAACACAAAATTATCATTTTGTGAAATCAGTCCCCTTCAACTATTTAAATTTATTGGCCATCCCACTGTATCCCATAGTACCAAAATACAAAAGTGCCAACCCCCTTTCAAGCCATCTTGTTCTTTTAAAAAATAGTGGCTCTCCACTTAGACGGCTAAAACTTAAGTTACTCACTTTCATATCGGTTTAGTGCACACACTGCAGTATTTAGGATAAACCATTTTTTTCATCTTACCTTTAAACATCTATTCCAAGACCACCAGTTATTGGAGAGCCTACATTCTGCGTCTCAGTAGTCATTTTGGAATTAGCACTTTTGTTTTTTTCCTGGTGAGGAGTACAGGAACATTATTTCCGGGAGACTAATGATCACCAGAAAGCCTAACAACTGCTTTATAGTGACAGCTTGGAATCTGTGCTTATATTCTGGTCCTGGTGAGAGGAGCACAGTGCATTGATTCCTGACTGTTTCTGGTTGTAGAGCGTCTGTACTTAATGTTCCTGATTGGTCTAGTTGCTATTTAAGCAATCTATCAGAAAAAGGCTACAAGCCTAAAGACCCTTGCATCATCTGGGACAAGACTGCATCACCAAACAGGCTGCGGCCTGCTTCTCTTCTTGGGATTGGTGCCAACATTTTGCTTATGGTAAGAGAAGCATTTTATCCCAACAGAGTGAAGCTGTGGTGTGACCAGAATTAGTAGTAGCCAGGCAACAGTCATTCATGAGACTCCCCTCTTTTCATCATTCTTGACAAGCTAATTCTTTGTTTTCAATAAGTACTGCCCAATTTGTTTTTAACTTCAGAATATCTGCCTAAATAGTTCATCCTTAAATTTTCAGGGTTTACATATTAGTTATCCCTCAAGTGTTTGGCAGCGCTCTATACAGACTCAGACACCTTGAGTGACATTTTTTCCTGTACAAGCACAAATGAAATTCCTCCAATACCATGTTGCACACAGGACAACTAGTTTGCAGTGACAAGCACCGTCCACATAGCTGCAGAAAGGAAGTTATGTACTCACCATAACATTCCACCTGAGTTGTTGTACTTCATTTGTCTTCAACCTGTTGATATTTGGATCCGGATCGGATCTGAGATGGCCGCTTCACCAGCTTCTGATCCAAGCTCCTTCCCTTACCCATAATACCCCTCCATCTCCTTCCTTCCCTCAGATCAAGTCTGCTGCACCCTAACACAAGCCTGACCCAATAAGACCCTACCACAACAGGTTATTCACCAATCTAACAAGCATGCACAGGAGAACCGCAGAGGTACCTTCTCCTACATGCCAGAGTAACAAAAATACAGATAAGGTCAGGGGGAAGGAGGGAGGGATGGTTGAAGACAAATGAAGTACAACTACTCAGATGGAACGTTATGGTGAGCACATAACTTTATCTGAAGTAGTTTACTTCATTTGGTCATTAACCTGTGGGACACGGTCCCCAGCTACCAGACACATGGGTGGCCCCTCATGGAAGGATATTCCATAGCACCGCGGAGCCAGGAGCCAAAGGATGCTCTACCTCAAGATACCATGTCTAGTTTGTAATGTGAAATAAAGGTGTGAGATTAGGACCAAGTAGCCACAGAACAATCATCCAGACACACCCTGGACCAAAAAGCTGCAAAAGTAGCCATGGACCTTGTGGAATGTGCTTCACTTGACCAGGAGAAATGCCTTTGAGTACACCTTAAGGATACACTGAGAAATCCATCGAGCAATAGTCACTTTGGAGATTGGTTTGCCTAGAAAGGGTTTAGCATATGAAACAAATAACTGATTGGACTTGTGAAAAGCCTTAGTTCTGTGTGGGTAGAATCTCAACTGTGTGTACATCCAACAAATGTAACTTGTATTCACCCCTGTTCTGAAAATTTGGAAAGAAAACCGGAAGGTTCATAGTCTGGTTAATACTGTTTTCAGAAGCAACCTTTGGAAGAAAAGGATTGGTAAGGAGCAACACCCTACCCTTATGGAAGATCATATACGGAGCTTTGACAAATAATGCTTGAAGTTCTGATACCCTCCCTAGCCGAGGTGATAGCCACTAGGAAGGCAGTTTTCCATGATAAAAATTGAAGATCTGCAGATGCTGCAAGCTCGAAAGGTGAAGAAACCAGAGCCTGTAAGACAAAAGTGAAGTCCCAAGGAGGAGTAGGATCCTTCACCGGGGGTCTTTATTTTACATTTGTTAACCGGGAAAGTCCGACTGGATACAGGTCCATTATCAGTGGAGGCCTGTGGAGAAAAGCTCTACATCTACATAGACACAGAAGGCTTAACAGTTGCAGTTTTTTATACAGTTACATATAGATACATGTTCCAGATTTGTTGGAATACAGACAAACTTTACAATTATTAAATTCTCATACTAGAACAGTTTTAGTAGTACAAAGCTGAGCAAGGTAGCATATCATTCAGTAGTACAACACATTAGAGAGAGACAGCTAATGTTTCAGATTTTTTATAAGACAGTTTTTTACAAGTAGCCAGGGAATGTAGTCATACAAAGTGAATAGTGAGTAGGTTAGTCTGGGTTTGTACAGGGGCACAACCAGTGAATTTTTAGGTGTGTTTTGAGACACGTTTTAAATTGGATTATGGAGTGAACTGCTGTAAGTTCAGCAGGGAGTAGGCTCCAGATTTTGCCAACAGAGTTGGAAAATAATGACTCACTAGCTAAGTTATTGGATTTAACAGTTTGTACTAGCATTTCATCAGAAGAGCGGAGTGTTTTTAGATTGCTGTAGGGGATGATTATATTTGAGTATGGGCGTGCTTTCGGGCTGATAGAGGATTTTGTGAGCAACTGTTAATTGGTTATACTAGAGTTGAGAGGGTAACTAGCCAGCCTAGGGATCGTAGCTTAAGACAGTGGTGTGTTCTATATGCTGAACCTGTGGCAAATCTGGCTGTATTATAGCAGCTATTGAGTTTATGGCGGTCAGATTTACTTAGGTTTGTATAAATCGGGGAGGCATAAAGAAGGGTTGATAGTAAATGTGTACGGCCAATCACTGTCCTAACAGTTGGGGTTAGGAATGGCTTAAGCCTATATAAAGAGCCAAGCTTCTTATTGACTGTTATAATGGTTCTATCGATGTGGGCATCAAACTTAAAGTTATAGTCAACTATTACACCTAATAGTTTTGCATTAGATTCTGGGGAAATTATGGTGCCATTGTTAGACGTTATGGTAAATAATGGGAAAGGGACTGAGTGGGAGTGAAGAGTAACAGTTTTGTTTTATGTGGATTTAATAGAAGATGCCAGTCAGTGAGCCAGGTTTCAACTTTGTTAAATGTATTTTGGGATAAGGTCTGTAGGTCTATCGGGGAGGTGGCAGAACAGATTAGGGTAGAGTCATCTGCATACTGAATGCAGGTTGCTTTGGGGATGACTGCATGGAGATTAATGAAGATGAAAAATAGGAGAGGTCCTAGTAGAGACCCTTGAAGGCACTCCAACGGTGACTGGCAGTAGGGAGGATAGGCTATCCTTCCATAGCACAGCTTGTTGTCTGCCATTTAGATAGGACTGAAACCAGCATATTGCCAGGTTACCGACAGTGAGTGTGTTTAGTCTGCAAAGGAGTAGTAGATTTACCATGTCAAACACCTTGGATAGGTCAAGAAAGAGGGCAGAGGACAGCTTATTACGATTTTGATGGTCTGAGAGAAGGAAAGAAGGGCTGAGGTTGTACTATGGTGGGGTCCAAATCCGTGCTGAGAGGGGGCTAGGAGATTGTTCAGAATGAGGTAATAAGAGTTGCTTATGGATACATTTTTCCATAATTTTAGCCAGAGGTGACAATGGCAATAGGCCGGTAGTTTGACAGATCAGTGAAATTACCCCCTTTATGGAGAGGAATGACGTGGGAAATTTTTCAGATGTAGGGGATATATGCTTCCGAGATGGTTCTGTTATTAATACTGAAATGGGATATGCTATTACATCTGCAGCTTTTTGAAGATAAAAGTACCCTTAAAAAAAGGATTTGCACAGTCTAGAAGAGGCTAACGAAACCATATTTTCCCCAATATGAAAGTTGGAAATGGCAGCCAGCTGAACTTTTACAGTAGAAGAGCTACAGCGTCCTGATGAAATTACTCACCAAAAACTCCAATACCACCAGGACCGGAGCTGTGAAACTAACCAAGTTCCTTTGAGAGGCCCAAACAGAGAAACATTTCCATTTGCTACAGTAATCTTTCCTAGTGGATGATTTGTGAGCCGCCACCAGAATAGTCTTGACCGGAGAGGATAAACTGGGAGTCCTATCAATGGAACTGTAGCAGCCAAGCAGTGAGCTTCAGACTGACCAGGTTTGGATGAGGAACCTTCGAGGGGTGATAAGATCCAGTATTGGATCCAAGATCCATGATGGAGCCAGAAGATGAGACCAAAGAAAGGGAAAGCAGACTCGTAGAGGCCAGAATGGGGCAATGAGGATCACTTGTTCCCCAACCTGCAAGACCTCTGAAGAAATTTTGTTAAGTGAGGTAACGGAGGGTAACTACAGAGAAGACCGAAAGGCTAAACATGGACAAGAGCATCCCTGGGGGTTCCCCCTGTGGGGTTATCAGAGCAAAGAACTCAATGCACTTCGTGTTGGAAGGAGATGCAAAGAGATCGCAGCAAGGCCGACCTCACTCTTGGAAGATCTGCTCCACTACGCAAGGATTCAGAGACCATTCGTAAGGCATCAGAATAGTCCTGTTCAGCTTGTCTGCTCATATGTTGGACCGCCCCAGAATGTGCGTTGCTACCAGAAACAGATTGGTGGAAATCACCCATTCCCACACACTCATAGCCTTGCAACAAAGGGGGTAAGATCTGGTTAATCCCTGCTTGATGTACCAGACTACTGACAAATTGTCTGACTGTATTGCAATAGTTCCCAGAGGGAGAAAGGCATGAAGGGCCTGCAATGCTAAAAGGATTGCGCCCTCATCTCTAGGACTCTCATATGCAACTTGGTCTCGTTTGGGGACCACGTGTCTTGGACTGTCCTTCCCGAGCAATGCCCTCCCACCCTAGTTGGGAGGCATCCGTGGTCACCATGGCTTGGGGAGGGGTTGTAATAAAGGGGCATCCCTCAACCATGTCAGAGGAGTGCATCCACCAGAAGAGAGATTCCCTGCAAGCCCTGCTTATATGTATCGGATGAGCTAACGGCAGGTCTAAGAAGGACCACTGGACTGCTGTCCACTGAAGTACCCACATGTGAAGACAGGCACAGGGAAAAAGCATGATGGTGGCTGCCATAGAACCAAGAGCTCACAATACCGCCTCCGCAGAGGGAAGATGAGGCTGAATAATGAGACACGTGGAGATATAAGCTCCGAACTCTCTCTGGGGTGAGGAAGACCTTCATCTGGATGGTGTGTAACTTTGCTCTGATAAATTCTAGAATTTGAACTGGGTTCAGAGATAATTTTGTGTGTTGACTGAGATCCCCAAGTGACTGGTTAGCCTCAGGAAATAGTCTCTGGCTTGACAAAGTAGGTGCTTAGTGGGGGCAGCAAGGAGCCAATCATCCAGGTATGGGAAGACCTGTATACCGTGAAGTCTCAGGTGAGCCGCTACAACTGCCATGACCTTGGTGAACACCCTGGGGGCTGTGGTGAGACCAAAGGAGAGGGCAATGAACTGATGACTGGCTCCTAGATGGAAGCGGAGAAACCTCCTGGAATATCTGTGCAACTTTATATGATAGTACACGTCCTGGATGTCTATCGAGCACATCCAATCTTTCTTCTGCAGATAGGTCAGGATGGATTGCAGAGTAACCATCCAGAACTTTTCTTTGGCAACATTCAGATTCAAGGTGGAAAGATCCAGGATAAGTCTTAGGTCCAGTCTCTTTTGGCACTAAAAAGAACCTGGAATAAATGCCTGATCTGGATTGATCTGGGGGGATGGGATGGATGACCTGCTTCTTTAGCAGCTTTCCTAGTTCAAGTGCTGCAACCTCTCTTTGCGTGGGTGGAACGTCTGGGAGGTGTTTTGGGGGAAAAGGTGATGGTATGAAAGGAATGGAATATCCTCTGGATATGATTTGTAGCATCCAACAGTCTGTTGACATGGACTCCCACTCCGTTAGGTGCAACAAAAGACAACCCTCGACCGCCTTCAGAGATGAGCAGTCGGGTAAATGCTCATGGATGCTCCATGGGCCTGTCCGAGAAAAATTCTCAAGACCCAAAATTCCTCAGATCTCCTCTGCCTCTGGACCGGCATCCATTTTAACCCCCTCTGCCTCTGGGGGAAGATGAGTCCCGAGTGTCCCAGGAGTACAGAGACTTTCGGAACCACATTTTATTTGCCCTCGCTGATTCCTAGAGAAGGATCTTTGTGGGGTTGAGCAGATCCCGACGGCAAACAGCATCTTCCCGACCTTCTCACTCTGGACCAGTGACTCATGTATAGTCTTCCCAAATGGAGAAGAACCATAAGGGGCATTAGCAAACGACACCTTGAAGGGTTTCGTAAACTGACAGCCTGAGCCAGGTGTGATGCCTCATGGCAATGCCAGAACCGGCAGCCTTTGCAGCTCCTTTGTTGGCATGTGAAAGGAGGAGCATGGATGTGTTCAAACTGCTTTGAGAGTGGCCATTTGTGTGGAGAATGCTTGCTTATCCTCTGGTGATATGGACTCCATGGGCGACTCGCCCAACTCCTTGACCAGGTCAAGCTGCAGTCAGATAACGTGGGCCAAATAATTCAACGCCCTTACAGAAAAGGTAGCTGAATTGTAAACTCACTTTCCCAGACGTCCATTGTACTGGATACACTGGAGGATGAACCGTAGAACTCTCGAGCTAGTTCTTTCTTGATGGTGGCTGCCACCACCATAGCGTCTATCGGGGATCCCTTACTCTAGCTGGTCTTATCGGAGGGGGAACTCAATTTTATCAGAACGCTTTGGAATAGGCTCCACGGTGTGCAGTTCCTTCCATGCTTGCACTGTGATGAGGTCAACTAATGGATCCGTGGGAGGGGACACCTAGGAGGTAGATGGGCCTGTGCTGAAAGCCTCCAGGAACAGACTCATCAGAGGTTGGCTTTGGGGTGACCCCCCCCCCCTGGCAAAGGAGTTCCATTACGTCTCCAAAGGAGACATCATTGGGGTGTGATCTGGGGGAACCTTCCCTCCAAGTCGGCATCTTCAGTGAGGGATTCTGGGGAGGAGTCCAAGTGCCTCCTTTTACATGTGGGTTTTGCGAGGTACCTCCTCAGTGGGGCTCTCTGCGGGGGACTCACAAAAAATAAGTTATGTACTCACCATAACGTTCCATGTGAAATGTTTATCTTGCCTTTATTCTCACTGATGGATTCGGAGCCGATCCTCAGCTCCGACACGGCCGTTAGCAAAGCTCAAGGTTAGCCAGTAGCTCGAGACCAATCCCCTTATCCCATGATGCACTGCTGGAATTACCTCAGATCTTGTTTGCTGCGTGTATATATAACCCTGTAAGGCGTGCACTCCCCAAGAAGGAAGTATTGAACAACCAGGATGATACTGGCCTCTAGGTCAACTGTCAGCCAGGAGGGGGATGAAGGGAGGGACGTGAGAATAAAGGCGAGATAAACAACTCACATGGAACGTTATGGTGAGTACATAACTTCTTTATGTGAAGTTGTTAAATCTCGCAATTTATTCTCACCGATGGGTAGCGTCCCTAGCACCCGCAATCCTGGGTGGCTCACGGGGAATACATTTTTCAGGACCGTAGAACCAAAAGACGACCTGTCCCTGGAAGCCTTATCCACTTTGTAATGAGTGATAAAAGTATAAGGTTTAGACCAAGTGGTTGCAGCACAAATGTTATCAAGGGGCAATTTAGCTTGAAAAGCAGATGATGTAGAAATGGCTCTGGTTGAATGAGCCTTTACTTTGTGTGGCAAAGGTATGTTAGCAGTTGCATGAACAAATGAGATACAATCCGATAACCATTTTGAAAGGGTTGTGGTCTACCTTTTCTGGTCTCCGAAAAGGCTACAAAAAGTTGATACGATTTCCTAATATCCTTAGTTCCATCAAGATAAAATCTGAGCTGTCTGTGCACGTAAAGTTTGTGCAGCATGTATTCTAATTTGTTGGAATGGTTGGGAAAAAAGACTGGTAACTCAATGACCTGATTGATATTAGGCTCAGAACAGACTTTAGGCAAAAAGGAGGGGTTTGTTCTGAGAGATACTCTTATCAGCATGGAAAATCTTATAGGGAGGTCTGCTAGATAATGCTTGAAGTTCTGACACTCTGCAGGCCACTAGAAAAATAGTTTTCCAGGACAAAAATTTGAGATGACAAGATGATGCTGGTTTCAAAGGGGGGGGGGAATTATTTGAGATAGCATAAAATTCAAATTCCTGGGAGAATAAGGGATTTTGACAGAAGGCGTCATGTGAAAAAACCTTTGAGAAAAACCTTATGGGCCATAATATTTAGCCCATCCAACCCTTAGATATGGCGGCTAACTGAACCCTGAACTGTGGCAGCTGCTGCTCCTTCCTTAAAAATCATTGTCAAAAACTCTAAAATGGACAACACTTACTGTGATATAGTTTTCTGGTGGTTGGCTTATGAGAAGACAATAGGATTTGTCTTGTCTCATCTGAGAGTGAATGAAGTCTGGCTATTTGGGAAAGTGGATCAGCCAAGCAGTCAGCTTTAGAGACTGCAGTGAAGGATGGAGGTCCCCTAACGGGTGTGTCAGGAGGTCTGGAACTGGGTCCAGGATCCACAGATCCTCCAGCAGATGGTGAAAAGGGAACCAAATCTGTCAAGGCCAATGGGGGGCTGTAAGGATAACAGTCCTTCCCAGCGACTTTGCTTTCTGTAAACACGTGGGTATCAATGGAATTGGAGGGAATGCATATAGGAGACCCGGAGGCCAATCGTGTATGAGTGCATCTCTCGGGGGATGTCCCAGAGGTGTTATTAGGGCAAAGTAGTTATTAGGGCAAAGTAGTTTCTGCATTTGCTATTGATGCGACTGGCAAAGAGGTCGCAGCAAGGCAAGAAAAATCATGTCCGCAACTTGTTGGTTGAGACCACTTGTGAGGCAACAGGATTGTCTTGTTCAGCTTGTCCACTATCACGATGGATTTTCCCGGGATGTGCGTTGCTAACAGAAAACGCTGGGATGACACAGCCCATTGCCATACTCTAAGGGCTTCTCGACAAAGGGGGTAAGACTTGGTTCCGCCCTGTTTGTTCAAGTACCAGACCACAGACATGTTGTCTGTCTGAATCGCAATTGTTCCTAGAGGAAGAGAGTCCTGAAAGTACTGCAATGCCAGACATACTGCTCTCAACTCCAGAACATTGCTATGCAGATGTGACTATCCGTCCATGTGCCTTGGGCAGTTTTTCTCTGAAAATGCCCCCCCCCCACCCTATCAGGAAAGCGTCCATAGTCACAATGGTTACTGGGGGGGGCACAAAGGGTCGTCGTATTGTGACATGGAGACGTCAAACACCACCGAAGGTTCCTCTTGCAAGAGTTTGTGATGAGAATCGTATGGTTCATTGGCAATTTCTGGCAAGACCACTGAGCGAACAGAAGTCATTGAAGAATTTGCATATGCATCCTTGCGAGTGGAATGGCTAGAATTGCTGCTGCCATCAAACCTAGTACCTTCAAGACCTCTGCGGCTGTAGCTCTGTTCTTCGACACCAATGAGTTGACATGTTGGCGAAGTGAGACCCTTTCGACTGGAAGACGTAGAGTGGTGGATGAGGTATCTAACTCTGCTCTTATAAAGATGGTATGCTGCGATGGCGACAAGGCAGATTTTTCAAAGTTGACTGTAATGCCTAAGTGGTGGCAGAGTGTCAGAGTACATTCTGTTGCCTGAATCAATTGATGCCTGGTGGTGGCAGTAAGGAGCCAATCGTGTAGATATGGAAACACCTGGAATCCTAGATGCCTCAGGTGAGCCTTGACCACTGCCATGCATTTGAACACTCGGAGGGCTGCAGTGAGACCAAAGGGCAGGGCTCTTGGCTCCCAAATGGAAATGCAGGTGATCTCTGGAGTGTCTGTCCATCTTTATGTGGTAGCATGCGACCTTGAGATCGATGGAGCACATCCAATTGCCTTTCCCTAGAAAGGGAAGATTGGCCTGAAGAGTGACCATTCAGAACTTCTCTTTTTTTACAAATTGGTTGGAGTCTGCTGAGGTCCAAGATAGGTCTCCAGTCCCCTGTTTTCTTTGGAACCAAAAAGAATCTCAAGTAAGTTCCAAATCCTATTTGGTCTGCTGGGACTGGCTGGATGACTTTTTTTCTAGCAACTTGTGGACCTCTATAGTTGCTTGTTCCCTTTGACTGGGTGGAACATCCAGGATTCTGTGGACAGGAGTGGGAGGAGAAGAGAACGGTATGAAATACCCTCTGGAAATGATGCTTTGTACCCAGGTATCAGATGTTATGCTTAGCCAGGCTTCTGGGTACAAAGATAAGTGACCCCCAACTGCCTCCAAAGCCGGACAGCAGAGTCTCCTTTCAGGAGCGCTGGTAGGGCTGACCAGAGAACTGGCCTCTGTCACCCTGCTGTTGCAGACCCCCCTGCCACGTGGGTGGCGTCTTCCATTATAACTCCCTCCTCTCCCTCCAGAGGGGGTTTCGCCATATGTGTCCTGAAACGCTCCCTGTGCTTTTCGGAACCCCATCTTTCCGCCTTAGGGCCCTTGGGATAGGGCTGAGTAGGGGTAGAAAAATGGACTCCAACGGCAGATAGAGTCTTTCCTTCCTGCTCACACCTGGTTAGAGTTTCCTTTACCTTGGACCCAAACAGGGATGAGCCATCAAATGGGGTGCTCATAAAGGAAGACTTGAAAGGCTCCGCAAAGGTACAGAGATGCATCCAGGCATGTCTACGCAGAGCAATGCCTGAACTAGTAGCTCTACTCGAACCATCAGCTGCTCAAGATACAAGACACATGGACGTGTTCACAATCGAGTTTAGGGTAGCGAGCTGGGTGTTAACTTTGTCGGCAATCCCTGCAGCTACCGCACCCTGGAGAGCATCTCCTAGCTCTTTCAGATCTCTTTGTAAAGTTCAGTGGTCGAAGGGAAAATGTCGCTTACCTAAACATGCGTTTCCCATATCTATCCATAATCCTAGAATCTGTTAGGAGGATGGATAGATTAGATGGTCTCAGATGTTTCCTTTTTGGTGGCTGTTGCCACCACCATGGCATCAACAGGCACTCCCCTTAGTCAAAAAAGCTTTGTCCACGGGGGGCAGAGATGAACTTATTTGGCTTCCAAGGGACAGGTTCCATGGCCTCCGGACATCTTCAGTAGGGCTTTTGGACTGCCAACCACCCCTCTGATTAAGGATCTCTAATATCTCTGCAAAGGAGATATCCTCTGAGGGGGATCAAGGGGACCCTTCTGATTCATACAAGTCAGTGCCAGATGTCAAAGACTCCTGTGGGGAGTACAAGTGCCACCTCTTGCAGTCTCTTCCTGGGTACCTCCTCAGTGGGGACTTCTGGGGAGGTCTCAGAATAGCAAGGGGCACTCTGTGGGGCTACTTGAGGCTCAGGGTCTCTATGCTTGGGTTGACCAGTAGAAGCAGGAGTGAACACAGGCCCTTGAGGGGAGGAGGAAGCCAGACCTGATGCTGCTGATGTCTTTGGAGACGGGACTCTCGTCATGGTATCGAACGCACCATGGCTCCGAAAAAAAGGATAGATGGGTCCGAAGAGACAGTCCGATCCTCCAGCACCGAGGCTATGGGCTCTGAGCACAAGCTCATCTGAGCCGAAGCCTTGAGAGGAGGAGTCGGCCCCAATAAATCGGTACGACTATCCTCTCCGGACCCAAAGGAGAGTGTCAGCTCCTAGAGACCCCGGTCAGCACTGAGGACGTCCAAGTAGATGGAATCTATAACACCGGAGCAGGTCTCGGCTCCACAGGCTCAACAACCATCAGGTCAGCCTCCGCTGGCTCCTAAAGTCCAGTACAGCTCGGAGGAGGAGCAGTCAAGTCCAGTTTAATGGTCTTCGGTTCAGATGAAGGCATCGGAGCAGGCAACAATTTGGCAAGGCCTGGTGCCCGTAAAAGCTTCTGCACCAACCGGTCCATATCCAGATCTGAGAGGTTGACAGAAGACTTCGAGGAGTGCACGGAGGGTGCTGATAGGAGGAGATGAGGGAATCTCAGAAACTGGCTCCAAAGCTGTGAGCTGGCTCCGAACAGAAGGGACATTCTGTTCCGAGGGCAGTGGAACAGACTACCCTACACACTCCATTTTTTTAGACTTTATTGATAACTTGGAGTCACCTGAAGACTTGGATGACAGAGGATTTACTAGCACCATCCTGGTCAACCAGTGCTTCCCAGAAGGGGTGCTAAGTACACCCCTATCCACCAATTTCCTCCTCCTCTCTAAAAGTACTCTGGAAGAAAAGAAGTGACAGATACTACAAGAGTCTTGGATGTGTAATGCCCCCAGACAACAAACCGAATGTGCCAGTTAGTGACTGACATTTTTTGTCCACAATCCAGACATTTTTTGAAGCCAGATTTAGGATGTGGCTTCTTTTTCTCAGACATCTGTTTTTAAATTTAGACAAATTTAAACAATGGAGAAAAACATACCCAAGAAACTAAATAACTACTAAGAATTTAGCTAAATACAAGGCCAACTGCAAACTAGAAACACTTCTATAGAAAAAAAAACAAAGCCAACACAGGGTACTTATATATATATATGTGTGTGTGTATCTGTGTATCTATATATATATATCTATATATGTGTGTATCTGTGTATCTATATATATATATCTATATCTATATATCTATATATATATCTATATCTATATATCTATATATCTATATATCTATATATATATATATATATATATATATATATATATATATATATAAACTATCCTCACAAGAAAGTAAAGAAAGTTTTTAAAACTTGCAAATAGATGAATCTATCCAATAAAATGGGTCCGAGCTATCTGGAACACCGAGATCTGTGCCGTGGCAAACAAGATCGGAGGTAATTCCAGCAGTGCATCATGGATAAGGGGCTTGGTCTCGAGCTAATGGTAAACCTTGAGCTTTGCTAATGGCCGTGTCGGAGCAGAGGATTGGCTCCGAACCCAGTGAGAATAAACAGCGAGATTTAACAACTTCACATCAGGGGTTTGCTCTCCAATAGGTTCTCCCTGGGGCACATCAGGCACAGGTTGTCCCTGCAAGGACAGGATGGTCAGCACTGTACCCAGAACTGAGGGGATTGGGACGTATTCTGTTGAGAAGACAGAGGCCTCAATCTACTCGAGAGGACCCTCAACACCACGTCGAATGTAGAGGGAGTGGACATTCCTGGAAACTAACAATGAAGCTGCACTCTGTGTCCGACAGGGGAGTCTGTGCAGAGCCCAGAGCAGAGAAGCCGGGGGAGATGCTGTGCTCTGACAAACTTGGAACCAACAGCAACCCCCTTCATCAGACACAGACTATGACTCAGAGCTCAGATCCGATCCTTTCAAAGTCATGGCTGGAGTTGCGGTACTAGGCACCATCGGCGTCAGCCCTCCAACTCAGAGGGCTCTCGGATCCAAGGACTCCAAAACCAAGGACCAAATTGTAGGAGTGATGGGGGCAAAGAAGGTCTGAGAACCCCCTTCTCCAGAGGAAGAGGGGGCTGGGCAAGATCCCCATCTGGATCTAGGTGCCGATAAACTTCCGCATCATCTTGTCAATCTCTGACTCCAAAAGGCTGCTGGTGGACCAGGAAGATGAAGCCACAGACACCAACCAGGAGTGCCGGTGTGGGGAGGCTCTACATGGTGCCTGAGACACCTTCGGCAAAAACCTTGGAGAACGGAGCCGAGGGGTGGTGGGACTAGGTGGAGTCTTCAACGTTGCTGGAGGCCCCGATTGTGCCAAGCAGTCGGGAGACTGCTTTTTGGGCCTTTGTCTCTCTTATCCGAATCTGAAGTCCTAGAAACAGGGGTTTGAGCCCCATGGCCTGAGGTGAAGAGGAAACGGTAGCAGCCGCTACCGATGAAGCAGGAACAGCCATTCCTGATGCTGGCAATACTCCCTTCATCATGAGTTTTTGCCCTCCAATCCTTGAGGGCTCTAGGATTAAATCCTGCACAAATGGTACAGCCCGTATCCAAATGCAGGGCACCTAAACACACCACACACTGTGCATTTCCTAAAAACAGACTTAGGAGCCTCAGCCATGACCCAGGAAAGCCCTAGCGCACACACACACACACACACACACACACACACAGTAGTGATACAGGGAACACACTGATTAAGTATGTACTTTTTTTTTTAAACAGACTATGGATGTGGGTGTAGGGAGGAATACTGGAAAGAAAGGGAAACTAGCCCAAAAGCTAACACTTACCCAAAAAGTCTGACAAAAATGTTCGGTGCTCGAGACCACGCTGCTGGCTTGAAAAGCGGCAAACGAGACATGAGGGAAGGAAGGAGATGGAGAGGTGTTATGGGTGAAGCGGAGGAGCTTGGAGCTCCGATCAGAAGCTGAAGCGGCCATCTTGGATCCAATCCAGATCAGACTCCCCACAGGTTGATGACCAAATGAAGTCAACTACTTCTGATCCAGATACTCCTGACAGTGATTGATATTCTCACTCCAACTGTCTAAATCAATAAAAAAGGGTCTGTTGCCATGGATATGAACTTTCCTACTGTCTCCGTTACCAGCTTGGTGGATATGGGCATCCTGAGCAATGTAGAAATAGTCTCATGTTTACTGACAACCAGTTGATTCTCAAACTGATATGGTATGTGAGAGATGTATTTACACAATGTCACTAGAGGCAAAGCTCTCACATAAAAGTACTCTTAATGTCACAGGTGTCTGTAACACACAATGCACCCATCATGCACAATTCCAAGCAGACATATTGACCCACATATGCTGAGGCACTTGCATGTAACCTTCCTAAACCACAAAGACCTAGATGAAGTATACATATAACACATACCTTCAGCAGCCCCAAATGTACTCTTTCAAAACATCCATATCAACACACTGAGCTACATCTCATGGAGCCTCTACCATATGGCAAGCTACCACACAATGCAACATTCTAGCCATTGGAGACTATTGTGAGAGACACTGATTTCCCTGTCACCAGACTAAGGAGAAAGTTATGGTCAGTTGCTTTTCAGGAGCTAGGATCCACCACATACGCATGCACTCAGGTCATTGGACCACATTTAGCAATGTGACTCAGTCCATGTGGGAGTAAATGACCTGAGACATACATCTCTAGACTATATGAAGAGAGACATGATGGAGCTCTCTGAATGCATCTCAGGCTGGTATGAGCCTAGCACTGAGCAGCATTTTACCTTTCCAAGGATTATGCCACAATACGAGCAAAAGATGACCGACTTTAACTGGCTTGGTTTCTGGTGTCATTCTAAAGGGGTGCAAAATTTATCAGCATGGAAGGAGATGGTCAACAGACCATGCTGCTTTGCCAGGGATGGTCTGCACCTCTCCACACTAGGCTTTCGAATATTAGCTAAAACACTGTCTTCCCTCATAGTGCCTTTTTTAGGCAATGCCAAAGTACTTCTGACATAGCAAATCAAAACCAAGAAAATCTAAAGGTATTACTGCTTAATGCTGGGAGTCTAAACAAAACATGGTTTAAAGCCAGAGAGAGCACACGAACAGTGCAAGGTTATAATGCCTTCCACACATTTAGGCCAGCTACTTTACAGGCAGGGACTAAAGGCTGGTCAAGCAGGACAAAGCATTTGAGCTACTCCATGTTCAAATCACCATAGGTAAAATCCAATAACGCTTCCTTGCAAGCTATAGGTACCTCTCTATGACTCAGGAAACCCATAGCATGTATTTAAATTATTAGAAACACTAACTATCCAACCCAATGCCATATACATGGGTAACCAATTACCCCACTATTAACTGGGAATCCTATAAGATACCAAACTTACATGCACAGAGATTCCTGAATTTTGTAAACACAAACTCCCTCGACCAGATAGTTAATACACCAACCAGGGGTGCAACCACACTGGATCTGGTCCTCACCTATATGGGAGACTGCTGCACACCTCCTACTGTAATGCCCTTCCCTAGTAAGGTCACATCACAAAATGGTCTCCTTTGAAATAAAAATAAAACCTGGACCCCCAGCTAAACCTGGAATATTATGGAATTATTCTAAGGCTAACCTCCTGCTATTAAGTGAGAACCTGGCAAATTTCAGGCCCCCATAAACTCTGAGAACACTGTTGTCTATGCAGAACTGTTCACAGAAACCCTGTACAAGCATGTTAATAGCTGCATATAGGCAGCTGTACCCACCAGGAATAAGTACAGAACTAACAAAAAAACAAGCCACCCTGGTAGAATCATAAAAATCAATAGGCTGTTTAACAGCAGGAAGAAAATCATGGCAAAAATTAGGAAGTGCAGCACCCAAGCATGATAAAAGCACACTCAAACTAAACTCAGAGGACAAAAAGTCTACAAAGCCAAATCTGAGGCAAGTTCGGCATCCCAGGCCAAGGACAACCACAAAGCATTCTTAAGCTACGTCCGCAACCTCAAAGGCAATACACAATTTTGGGCAAGCTCACTGTAAATGGAGCCACCTTTATTGAGCCAGAAGATGTAGCAAACCTCATGGCTGATAAATTCAGCTCCAACTTTACCCCTCTCCATCTCTCAACCTTCCCTCAGGAAATATCAAATATAACTCCCCATATCATCACTAAGGAACAGGTCCTTAATGTGGTCTCTAAGAACAATGCATCAATGGGGCCAAACAATATCCCAGGATGCCTTCTAAATAGCATGAAACATGACTCATCAGAACCTCTAGAATTACTATTTAAATGTAGCCTACAAACAGGCTTCATATGCCTCATGAATGGAGAGGCAACAGTCATTCCTCTGCACAAAGGTGGGCCATCTACAGACCATGGAAATTACAGACCCATAAGTCTCACTAGTCTTGTATGTAAAGCCATGGAAAGAATTATCATGGAGATGAACATAGATATAGTAAGCCTCCAGACACTGTACCCAGCCAAGTTTGGTTTCATCAAGGGCAGATAATGCTTATCAACCTGGTGGACTTCTTTGAGAAGGTCACCAAAGCAATGGACGAGGGCAAAATTGATTACATTGCCTACCTTGACCTGGCTAAGGCATTTGACACGATACCCAATCGGGCACTGTTGACAAACTCAAGAAGTTAGGTACAAACCTGTACATCACCGGATGGAAGCCAAGTAGCTCACAGACAGGACCCAGGAAGTTAGAACTGGGGAGTCCATCTTTACAGAGAGGCCAGTCACAAGTGGAGTCCCTTGGGGATCAGTTCTTGGACTGCTCCTTTTTGGCATTTACTTCTTAGAAGTAAAGGCCAATGTCAGTGGTCGCTGGCTGACAATTTGCAGATGACTGCAAATTTGGAGCCATCATTGAATCTCACACTGACACAAATGTTTTCCAGGAGGGGCTGACACAGAAACTGGTGTCAGAGTCATGGACTAAAACTAAATGCCCATTGATGCCGTGTTCTTGGTCTTAAAGAGCATTAAGTACCTGTTCCCTTGTGATAGTAGGGGGGAGTTATATTTGATATTTCCTGAGGGAAGGTTATTCCACTAGTCAGGGAATGTCGAAATGCACGTGACACATTCAAATTGCTGTACCTAGCTGCCTTTAAGGTATTCTTCCATGGAGGGACAAAATCATTTTTTGATGATATACATGCGAAAGAGGAAATACAAAGGTTTGTCCAACAAAAAGTAAGCTCTGGAAAAAAAAAAAGGAGATTCTGCTTCTTGTTCTTCTGGTAATAAAGACCACAGTGGGACTATACCTGTGAAACTTTTTCAAAATTTTCAACAGAAAATATTGGAGAGAAGGAAGGGAGCACAACAGTTGACTAGAAGAATCAAGACACGGTTTTGGAGATGAACAGTAATAAAACCACTAACAATGTAGGATTACAATGCAATAATTATATTTGTGAAATATGACAGAACAAGAAAATCTTGAAATATTGGACTTCTTCAGAATTTCTAGACTTGTGGGGGATTCTACAGCATATGCCCTACTTCATGTCATTAATGTTCGGGAAAAATGCTTTGGGAAGGGAAAAGGAGGAAGAAAGTTAACTAAGCAAAGACTTTTTTCCTTAAATAGTACTAATTTTGTGGCCTGTGGTTTTCTTTACATGCTATAAAGTATTTTTTTCAGTTATTTTTTTTTAAGTGTAATGTGGACTGTAAATAGGTGCTGTTCTTTTTTTCTTTTCTTTCTCCCTTCTTTCTTCTTGTCCAGTTTTAAGAAATGTAGTCAGGGTAATGTAAAAAAAAAGTTATGTACTTACCATAATGTTCCATATGAGTTGCTGCTTTTAATTGATCTTCAACCTGAGGGACTGATCCGGCACAGATCCGATTTGGCTACATACTCCAGTATCTGATTCAAATGCCAAGCTCCTCCCCTACATATGCCAGTCTCCCTCCTCCCCTCAGATCGAGTTTGTTGCAGAACAGTAGCATTCCAACCTAAACAATATGCATATAAAGCTGGTACCACCACCAACTTATCAGGAGAACACTAGCCAGGATGATGTGCTACGACTCTTCCATCTGGTCTACTATACAGCCCACACAAGGCAGGGAGAATAAGGAAGGGATGGTTGAAGACAAAGGAAAAGAAAACTGAGATGGAACATTATGGTAAGTACATAACTTCTTTATTTGAAGTTGTTTACATTTGATCTTCAATCGGAGGGACAGAGTCTCCAGCTACCAATAAACCCTGGGAGACCCTCATGGAAGGATGTCCCGGTGCACAGCTGAACCAAAGGGTACCCTGAAAAGGAGGTACAATTTATAATGGGAGATAAAAGTGTGTGATGATGCCCAGGTAGCTGCAGAGCAGATATCATCGAAAGAATCCCTGGACCAAATGGCCGCAGAAGTAGCCAAAGACCTGGTGGAATGCACCCGGACATGCCCTGGTGGAGATAACCCTTTGGCTCGATAGACCAATTAAATGCATTCAGAAATCCATCAAGCAATAGTAACTTTAGAAACAGGCTTCCACAAGAAAGGTTTGGAAAAGGAAACAAAGTTAATCAGACTTGCAAAAGGATTTTGTTCTATGCAAATAGAAACACAGCTGTCTGTGAACATCAAACAAGTGCAATTTGTACTCTCCCTTATTCTGGAAATTTGGAAAGAAAACCAGCAAATTGAGAACCTGGTTAATACTAGATTCTGATGCCACCTTTGGTAGAAAGGATAGATTAGTCCTCAGGGACATACTGCCTTTATGGAATACCATATAAGGGGGCTTGACAGATAAGGGCTGAATCTCAGAAACCCTCTTGGCCAACATAATTGCAACCAAAAAGGCAGCCTTCCATGACAAACTGCAATTCAACCATGGCTGCTGGTTTGAAAGGAGGGGAAACCAAGGCCTGTGATACCAAGGTGAGATCCCAAGGGGGCATTGGGTCCTTAAATGGAGGCCTAAGGAGGAAGGTACCTTTCAAAAAGGCCTTACAAAGTTTAGAAGAAGCCAAAGCAGCAGAATTTTCCCTTATGTGGTAGTTAGAAACCGCTGCCAATTGCACCTTAACTGTAGAGAAGCTAGCACCATGATTAAAAATATCTGCCAAAAAGTCCACAATGGCCGGAACTGGTACAGTGAATGGATCCAAGTCATGCTGAGAAGCCCAGATCGAGAAAATCTTCCATTTACTCTAAACCTTCCTGGTAGTAGATTTGTGAGCTGCTACCAAGATCCCCTTAACGGGAGTAGACAGCCCGGAAGTCCTATCTATCATGGGAACTGAAGCAGTCAAGCCATGAACTTCAGGATGACTAGGTCTGGGTGAGGAATTCCTGAGGGATGTGTAATCAGATCCAGAACCGATCTAGCATCCAAAGTGGACACATTACATGAGACGACAGAATGGGGAACCAGACTTGGTGAGGCCAGACAGGGGTAATGAGAATCACTGAGCTCCCCAACAGTCGAGTTTTCTGAATGAACTTGGAAGTTAGAGGGAGCAGAGGATAAGCATACAGTAGAATGGAGGGCCAAGCATGAACTAGAGCGTCTCTGTGTGACTCCCCCAGAGGGCGGGGGGGATCAGAGTGAAATACTCACTGCACTTTGCATTGGAAGGAGAGATGAAGAGATCGTAGCAAGGCTGACCAGACTTTAAAAGATGTGTTCTGCTACTGAAGGATTCGGAGACCACTCGTAAAGCATCAGAATGGACCAGCTGAGCCTGTCTGCCAATAGGTTTGACCTCCCCAGAATGTGCACTGGCACCAGCAAACAATCAGTGGAGATTGCCCACTCCCACAATCTCATGGCTTTGCGACAAAGGGGATAAGATCTGGTTCCTCCCAGTTTGTTGATGTACCAGACTACTGACATTGCCCGTCTGTATGGCAATAGTCCCTGGAGGAAGAAAAGTATTCAGAGCTTGCAACGCCAGAAGCACCTCACTCATCTCCAGGACACTGACATGCAGATTGGTCTCCAGAGAGGACCACATGCCTTGGACCGTCCTTCCCACGCAATGCCCCCCCACCTGAGCAGGGAGGCGTCTGTGGTCACTGTGGTCATTGGAGAGGAGTACAAATGGACGACTGTAAAGGAGGTCCAGGGATTGGAGCCACCAAAGAAGGGATTCCTTGCAAACAGGACAAATGAACAGTGTGTGACAAGGGAAGGTCTAGCTAAGACCACTGAACAGCTAAGGTCCATTGAACTCTCATGTGAAGATCTGCCATTGGGACGAGAGTGACTGTGGCTGCCTGACCCCAACACCCAAAGAACAGCCTGCCGGGGGAAGGCTGGCTTGGAAAATGTAACTCACATGATGAGAGAGAGAACAGTAAGTCTGGAGGTTGAGAAAGAGTGACCTGGGTAGCGACCAGCCAAGCATCTATGAAATCCAGTACCTGCTTTGGTGCCAGCTGAGGCTTGATGTTTATGGTTATACCAATGTCCTGAGCAGTCTGAAGATGATCTCTGGCTTGAATCAATCAATGCCTGGAGGGAGTGGAAAGCAGCCAATTGTCCCCTGCAGCCGCAGGTGAGCCGCCACTACTGCCACTTTGGTGAACACCTAGGAAGGGGTGGTGGTGAACTGAAAGTGATGGGCTCCTGAGAGCGCCTGTTCATCTTGATATGGTAGTACACGTCCTGGAAGTCCAGCGAGCACATACAGTCGTTTATCTGCAGAAAGGGCAGAACGGATTGAAGGGTGACCATCCAGAATTTCATCTTGGAAAGCCAACAGATTCAGGGCTGAAAGATCTAGAATGGACTTCCAAGTCCACATTTTCTCCTGCACTAAATATAACCTGGAATAAAATGCCTAACCCGGATTGGTCTGAGAAGATGGGCTGGATGACTCGTTTTTTGAGCAGCATGGCGATTTCTATGGCTGCCTCTTTCCACTGAACGGATGGATTATCTGGGAGGTGTTTGGGGGGGAATGGAGAAAGGGAATCAAGTAGCCTCTGGATATGATCTGCAGAACTCAAAGATTGTTTGTAATTGACTCCCAGGCTGTTGGGTGTAGAAATAGTCATCCAACTGCCTCCAGAGATGAGCAGTCTGGCAACCCTCCAGAGTTGCTGAGAGGGTCTGTCCAGGAAGGAATCCAGAGACCACTGGTTCTTCAGATCCCCTCTGCCTCTAGGGGAAGGTGAATCCTAAGCATCATCAGAAGAACCTTGAGACTTCCAAAACCACATCATAACCCCACGCCGATTCCTAGAGAAAGATCACTGTGGGGTGGAGAAGTGGATCCAGATGGCAGACAGTCTTCCCCATCCTTCTTGCTCTGGACTAAAGCATCACAAAATGTTTTCCCAAACAAGGTGGAACCATCATAGGAGATGTTCATGAAAGACGCCTTGAAGGGTTCCAATAAAGCACAAAGCCAGAGCCAGGCCTGCCGCCTAATGAAAATGCCTGTTCCCACAGCCCTGTAGGCACCTTCAGTAGCGTGTGACAGAAGCCTCATGGAAGTATTGGAGATGAAAGGGAGGATGGCCATGCAGGAGGAAAAAACTCTCCTCTGCCAACATGGAACCTGGGGCAGACTCTGCGACCTCTGACAGGTCCTTCTCCAATCTGATGATGTGCCAAATAATTCAGTGCACATAAGGCAAAGGTGGCTGACGCTTAGGTCCACTTTCCAAAATTATCCATCGCCAGTCTCCCTGTGTGTGGAGGATGGACAACGGATCTCTCCTGTGAGTTCTTTTTTTGGGGCTGCCGCAACCACCATGGCATCAACCAATGCTGCCTGAGAGAGCACTACAGACTTTCTGGGCACCCGGGGATAGGCTCAACCTTATCCAGTTCCTTCCATGCCCTACAGGAGATTAGATCCACAAGGGGATCTGCAGGAAGGGACACCCAGGAGGTAGAGGGTCCTGTGCTAAACACCTCCAGGAATACAGACTTGTCCGGGTTGGGCTTCTTGGTAGATCACCCACTGCCTTGCCGCAGGATCTTCATGTCTCCAAGAGAGACATCCTCCAAGGGTAATTGAGGGGGAACCCTCTCTTCCTCCAAGTTGGTATAATCCATGAGGGACTCCGGTGGGGAGTCTAAGTGCCTCCGCTTGCATGTCTGCTTCCAAGGGGGCTCCTCTGGGAAATTTCATGCAGGACTCTGAAGCCCCTGGGAGTTCCAATGTGGGAACCTCCAGGGGTGAAGTGGCAACAGGCTGTCCCCAAAGGGGGCAAGATGGCAGACTCCAGCCCAGAAAGTGACAGCCAGGACAGACTCAGAGAATGAAAGTATCAGAGGTCTAGAAGGAGCAGAAAGGACCCTCCACCACAAAGGCAGAAAGTGAACGTATCCCCAAAATCAGAATGGCCAAGGCCGAATCTGCAGCTCCCTGCGCCGAGGGAGGAGCTGGAGCAAAGCCTCCCAATGCAGAGACTCTGATGAAGGGACAGCCCCAAAAGCCTTAAGAGGGGAAACATACTAGACCTGATCATTACCAACATGGGGACTCTATGCTCCATAAGAAACTTGTCCAAAAAGGTAACAGTCAATAAAGCATACACGAGCTGGAGAAATCACTTTATAAAAAACACAGCAAAAAATACAGCAAAGCTTTCAGGCATAAAAACCCTTCTTCAGTGCATTACAATTCAATAGTAAAAAACATGCTGATTTTATAGGGGGTCATCGTCACATGACCAGCAGCCCAATGGTCATATGACTTGCATAAACAATAATTAAAATTCATATTAAATTCATGTTAAATCATTACTAAAAAGTTAATACATATAAAGCAACCAAATAAAAACTACATTATATGCTGGTGTATAAGATCTGACTATTTACTTTAACCTAGTTTGTTGTAAATGCTTGAGGACAGGTTTTAATGTAACAACATCATTAAGTCCTGGTGGTCGATCTGCCTCTAGCCTAACTATCCATTCATATTCTTTTAGTTCAAGCATATTATTAATATCTCCTCGAACTGTTATACCAGCAGTACATATAACTCTAAAAGAAAATTTATGTTGAGCACCATGTTCTAATATATGTTTATACAATGCATTAGTGGCTACTGCCCTTCTTATTTCTGATTTATGTTCAACTATTCTGTCTTTAAGTCTTCTTATAGTTTTACCTATATAGAAAGATGAACATTGGGAGCAAGTAGCCATATATACAACAAATATAGTATTACATGTGGCTTTTAAGTTAAAAGTAAATATTTTATTTGTTACTGGGTGTTTAAACTGATGACTATTGTAATCAAGAATATCACAGCAGCAAGAACAATTAAAACATTTATAAGTACCTGGTTTATTAACCGTGGAAGTTTGAATAAGGTATAAATCCTTATAACATAATTTTTGCTTAAGAGTTTTCATATTTCTAAAAGAGAAATATGGTCTATCATCCAATACTTTTTTAACATTCGCACAAGCCATTAGAATCAGCCAGTTCTTCTGAATAATATCCTTGATCAAGCGTGTTTTTGCATTGAATTAAGTGACAAACCTAATCTTTGTATTAGTTTGTCTTATTTCAGATGCTATAATCTCCCCTGTGTAGATGGGTCTAAGTGTAGTATTTCTATCAGATGTGGTTTTATTTTTAAAATCTAACAATAATTTACTATTATAACCACTATCTACCAACTCTTTGAACATAATTTCAAGCTGTAGGTTAAAATTAATGTCCTCTGTATTTAGTTTACTTACTCTACCAAACTGTGAGGTTACCACACTTCTAAAAACATGGGGTGCATGCATACTCTGGAAGTGTAAGTACCTCCCTGAGTGTACTTTTCTGATGTACGGTAGTGTGAAAAAGGTCCTGTTTCCTATATAATATTAGATCCAAGAAAACTATTCTTTCCCTTGAACTTTCCATCTTAAATTTTAAAAAAATCAGTAGTATTATTCAAATATTGTAAAAATTGTTTTAGTTCAACCTGTGTACCTTTCCACAACATGAAGCAGTCATCTACAAAACGCTGATAGAATACAACTTTATCAACAAACTGATTACCATCATTAAATATGAACTTTTGCTCCCAAACATATAGCACTAAGTTGGCGTAGGTATTCGCCGTAGATGTACCCATGGCTACGCCAGATGTTTGTAAATATAGTTGTTGATTAAACAGGAATATGTTATTTGTTAAAACTAAATCTAACTACATATATTCTCTACCTTACGAGATGTTAGGGGTGATTGTGTTAAAAATTCTCTAATACTGTCAATTCCATAGCTGTTGGGTATTACCGTAAAAAGTGATGTTATATCTAATGTTACAAACAGTATATCACTCTTAACTATGCCCTTTGCTAGTGTGGTATAATGCCATTCTCTTAGCTTTAACAAAAAATCAGTTGTATCCTTTATAACTGTGCTACAAGAGGTCAAAAATGGATAAAGTTGTTGCTGTAAGTAGATAGATATTGGTTCGGTAATCCAACCACCCCCTGACACTATGGGTCTCATGGGGGGCTCATTTATGGATTTATGTATTTTGGAAACGCCATAAAGACATGGTATAACAGGACATAGAACCGTGAAAAAGTTAAACAAATCTATATCAATATCATGTTGTATTTGTAAGTCATATATTACCATATTAATACTACTGATACACTTCTTGACATCAGCAATGGTGATCTTTCTAAAAGTTGTATCATCATTAAGCAAAGACTGTACTGAATCCATATATTTAATCCTATTCATAAGTACAATGGCATTTCCTTTGTCTGCTGACTTAATAATATCTTGATTACTAATTAAAGATTTAAGTGCCTTATGCTCTAAGTAAGTTAAATTAAAGTTCTTAGGCGTCTGAAAGTTTTTATACAACTTCCTAATTTCCAGTTCACAAATATCATTAAAAGCAGTTAATACTGGTACATTACTAGGGATAAATGTACTCCGCCTTTTACATAGAGCTCCTACATTACATGTGTTACCAAAAAGCATTTTCAATATTACTGTTCTAACAAATAGCTTAAGATCAGTTAATACATTTACAACATCGTCATTAGCAGTTGGTATAAAATTCAATCCCTTTCGCAATAATGAGTAATGTGACTCATTTAGTTCAAAATCAGATAAATTCAAGATACCTTGCTTCATTTTCGGACTTGTTTGCTCAGTCCTAAAGGGCTCTGGTTTTTCCTCTTCATTGGGGTGGGACTTCTAAACGTTGTTGCTCCCGTTTTAGATATACTTCGTTCAGTTACTGCTTCAGCTTGAGTAAGTTGAAAACGCGTTAGATTTAGCATTGTTTGCTGTAGCCTTCCTCGTTGTAGGACTCCATTCTCCTTCGGTTTCAAGCACATCTACGTCAGCGCCATGTGCGTTTGTGGGTGTTGCCATGATCGCACTCTCTGGTTGGGTACTATGTAGAGCTATAGCTGTTACTTCTTGTTGCTTGGAGCTAGTCGGTGTGTTTTCAAAAGTATCAAGTGTGTCGAGATGCATTCTAGTATTATTTTTATAGTTAGCCCCATTATTAACGGAGCCCTGTACGAGTGGTTTAGGCCAAGAAAAGATTTGACCTAAAGCAAAGTCATTTATATCACGTAGCAGTTTTTTTCTTTTTGGATTCCTCGAGACGTTTATCCAAAACACATACTCTATTGAACAACTGCTCATACATGATTTTATTGTTCTGAAATACTTCTAATTCATGTATTTCACTGTCCAAGTTACTTAGTTCTTTTTTTAAGTCTGTTTCTATTTCAGAAAAGAAGTCATTCATTAAAATCATGCAGTCAAGGCTCAGCTTTATGTTAAGCTGCTGCCAGCGTTTTAGTAAAGTTGGATATACATTCCCATAGGAAGGCATCTTCAGTATCCTGAGGCCTCTTGGGACAATTCCTCTATCTAAATAAGCTGAAAAGCTAAAACGCTGCCATTGCAAGCGTTTAAATGTACATAGTTTCTTTTCAAAATATTGTAGCTTTTTCACTAGTTCAGCAGTACTTTCAATGCTTTTAGGAACATTACCTTCCATACTAGGATTTTCCATGATGTCAAGTTGTAGCAGTGGATTAGTCTCATTGCTAATAAGAGACTGTAATGAGAAATTTATAGTTGTTGCTTCTATGATATCAACGATAAAGGCTGCAAAAGACCTCGTAAGATATCCCCAGGAACAGATTACGAATAAGAAACTTGTCCAAAAAAGTAACAGTCAATAAAGCATACACGAGCTGGAGAAATCACTTTATAAAAAAACACAACAAAAAATACAGCAAAGCTTTCAGGCATAAAAACCCTTCTTCAGTGCATTACAATTCAACAGTAAAAAACATGCTGATTTTATAGGGGGTCATCGTCACATGACCAGCAGCCCAATGGTCATATGACTTGCATAAACAATAATTAAAATTCATATTAAATTCATGTTAAATCATTACTAACAAGTTAATACATACAAAGCAACCAAATAAAAACTACATTACATGCTGGTGTATAAGATCTGACTATTTACTTTAACCTAGTTTGTTGTAAATGCTTGAGGACAGGTTTTAATGTAACAACATCATTAAGTCCTGGTGGTCGATCTGCCTCTAGCCTAACTATCCATTCATATTCTTTTAGTTCAAGCATATTATTAATATCTCCTCCTCGAACTGTTATACCAGCAGTACATATAACTCTAAAAGAAAATTTATGTTGAGCACCATGTTCTAATATATGTTTATACAGTGCATTAGTGGCTACTGCCCGTCTTATTTCTGATTTATGTTCAACTATTCTGTCTAAGTCTTCTTATAGTTTTACCTATATAGAAAGATGAACACTGGGAGCAAGTAGCCATATATACAACAGATATAGTATTACATGTGGCTTTTAAGTTAAAAGTAAATATTTTATTTGTTACTGGGTGTTTAAACTGATGACTATTGTAATCAAGAATATCACAGCAGCAAGAACAATTAAAACATTTATAAGTACCTGGTTTATTAACCGTGGAAGTTTGAATAAGGTATAAATCCTTATAACATAATTTTTGCTTAAGAGTTTTCATATTTCTAAAAGAGAAATATGGTCTATCATCCAATACTTTTTTAAACATTCGCACAAGCCATTAGAATCAGCCAGTTCTTCTGAATAATATCCTTGATCAAGTGTGTTTTTGCATTGAATGAAGTGACAAACCTAATCTTTGTATTAGTTTGTCTTATTTCAGATGCTATAATCTCCCCTGTGTAGATGGGTCTAAGTGTAGTATTTCTATCAGATGTGGTTTTATTAAAATATATTAATAATATGCTTGAACTAAAAGAATATGAATGGATAGTTAGGCTAGAGGCAGATCGACCACCAGGACTTAATGATGTTGTTACATTAAAACCTGTCCTCAAGCATTTACAACAAACTAGGTTAAAGTAAATAGTCAGATCTTATACACCAGCATATAATGTAGTTTTTATTTGGTTGCTTTATATGTATTAACTTTTTAGTAATGATTTAACATGAATTTAATATGAATTTTAATTATTGTTTATGCAAGTCATATGACCATTGGGCTGCTGGTCATGTGACGATGACCCCCTATAAAATCAGCATGTTTTTTACTATTGAATTGTAATGCACTGAAGAAGGGTTTTTATGCCTGAAAGCTTTGCTGTATTTTTTGCTGTGTTTTTTATAAAGTGATTTCTCCAGCTCGTGTATGCTTTATTGAGACTATGCTCCATACCAGAAGTATATCCCTCATTGGTAAGATCAGACCATAAATTAATTTTACTGGATATCCACATCCCGACCCCAACCCCAGCCCAGAAAACCACAGTGAAAAACTTCAGAACCGAAGTGGAATCCTTCAAGGCTCCAGAGCCAGTGGAAACTACAGCCCAAACTGCAGAATCCTACATAAATGCATTCTACAGACATCTCCAGGAATGCATGGATCATGCTATCCCAAACAAAATCAAGACCCAATCATCCAAAGGCAGGCGTCCAGTCTGGTGGACCCCAGCCATAAATAAACTGTACAACAGAAGGAGGAAGCTACTACATGATAGAGCAAAATCCCTAAAAGGGAAGGCATCTCTGATCAGTACTAGCAAAAAATTACGATCCCTCAAAATCCTCCAAGGCCAGCTTCGAGAGAAAAATTGCACAGGACACTAAAGACAATCATAAGGCTTTTTTCAGTTATGTTAGGAACCTGGGATGCAACTCCCAGACTTGTTCTGAGTTGATTCTAAATGACAAAAAATACACTGAACCCACAGACATCGCCAATATCCTGGCAGACAGGTTCAGTGCAAACTTCTCCTCCCCCCAAAAGAGCAAGTATCTATCCCGGCAGAGTGCAGCCTCCCAAACATCTCTGATGCTCAGGTGAAGGCCGCCCTCTCCAAGACAAAAAAACACTGCTTCCATGGGACCAGATGGCATCCCAGGTTGTGTCCTACATGAACTCCAAGAACTAATCCCTCAAGTAAAACTGCTGTACAATCTCAGCCTCACTACAGGATATGTGCCCAAAGAATGGCGTACAGCAACAGTGGTCCCACTCCACAAAGGTGGCGCCTCTGCGGACCCTGGAAACTACCGCCCCATAAGCCTGACTAGCCTAGTCTGCAAGGCTATGGAGAGGATCATCATGGAACTCAAAGACATTGGGGACCTACAGACACTAGATCCTACCCAATTTGGCTTCAAGGGCAGATCCTGCCTTTTGAACCTGGTCGACTTCTTCAAAACAGTCACCAAGGCAACAGATGAAGGGAAGGTAGTCCACACAGCCTATCTGGACCTCACAAAGGCATTTGACACAATACCCCACTCGGGCATCATAGATAAGCTATCCAGCCTAAATATAAACCCCTGTGTCACAAGATGGGTCACAAACTGGCTCAAACACAGAACCCACAGAGTCAGAGTTGCTGGGGCCATGTTAGACTCAAAACTGGTCACAAGTGGCGTCCCACAAGGTTCTGTCCTGGGACCTCTCTTGTTCGGTATTTACTTTTCTGAGGTACAGGCCAATGTGGGAGGACTATGGCTCACCATGTTCGCAGATAACTGCAAACTGGGCGCCATAATAGACTCTCCAGCCGTCACAAACATCCTTCAAAAAGGTCTCGCAGAGACGGATAACTGGTGCCAGAGCCATGGTCTAAAGCTAAATGCCAAAAAGTGTATAGTCATACCCTTTGGCAAAAACAATGTGCCCACAAATTACCACATAGGTGGTAACCCATTAAGTACAGAGAAAGTAATTAGGGATCTGGGAACCCAAGTTGATAGCAATCTCTCCTTTGACAACCACATTGCCAAAGTGGTTAGAAAGACCTTCTACATAGCCCACCTCATCATGAAAGGATTCACATCTAGATCAACAGAGGTAATCGTGCCCCTTTATTCATCCCTCATCAGGCCCATCATAGAATACAATGCCCCCTTTGGGATGTACCTTACCCGACACCTGCAATTAGAAAGACCCCAAAAGTACCTCAGCAGGAGGATCAAGGGACTCGGATGCCATATGCTGCTTGGTTAAAAAAACTCCAGCTCTACTCAGTTGCATACCGCCTACTTCGAGGCGATCTATGCCTGACATATAAAGCTATGTCCAACCTAGAATTAATGGACATGCTCCACCTCAGTAAATCTAAATCCCTTAGAGCCATGCGCTCGAGGGACTTAACCTCAGCACAGAAATAAATAGAACATGCTGGAGGGACAGATTCATAACCCAGAGGCTCCCTTCACACTGGAATAGAATTCCAATTCATGTTAGGCAGAGCACCTCACTGACTCTCTTCAAGAAGAATCTTGATGAGTGGATGGGGGATCGTAGGTTTGTCCCGTGGATTACTTCCGTGTCACTATTAGACAGAGGCACAGTAAACTAAACTTTAAAAAGGGCACAGTATACTCAAATCAAGGGGTGGCGTAAGCCAAACACAATCGGGCTAGGCTTATAAATTCCCCAGGGCAGATAGCCTAGTATGAACCTATGAACCATCCCCTCTGATCTGACACCAAGGCTTCAGATCCAAGAGTGTCGGCTCTGAAAAGGTCAGAGCAGAACCACTCAGGGCAACAGTCGCAAAGTAACCAGGACCATCGGCGCGGATCCCTCGACACCAGGGAACCTTGGACGCAATGACTCCAAAACCAGAAGACAGATTGGAGAAGGAGTAATACGGAGAAAGGTGGACTGCATGCCCCCAAGCCCCAGAGGGGGATGAAGCAGGCAAGACTCTCAACTGGATCTGGGCCCGAATGAATTTCTGCATCATCCTGTCCATCTCAGCTTCAGACCAGCTTCAACAGGACCTAAGGAAGACGCTGCCAACTCAGGGGCTGGAGTAGCACCAAGGAGCAGATGGACAGGGGAGATTGAATTCGGGCAACCTCCAACTCCGACGAAAACTGAAGCAAATGGAGCAGAGGGGAGGCCCGGCTTGGATCCGGGCGAGACTTGGCCGGGGTTACAACCAAGGGAGAGTGGTCTGGGGATTGTTTCCTGGGCCAATACCATTCCTTAAGTCTGGCCTTCTCTCAGTCCCTGGATTTCTTTGTGGGAGGTTGAGTCCCAGAAGCTGGGGCATTGGAAGCAGCAGCAGAGGCCTCCATAGGGGGTGGAAGGAGGCCATTCAGAATGAGTTTGTTCCACCTCTCGATCAATGCACAGGGATTGAAGCCCTGGAGGAATCTAGGTGGGAGATGCCTAAACAGAACATGCACAGAGTGGTGGCATCAGACAGGGGAAGCTTATGCCCACACACAGTGCATTTCCTGAAGCCAGGCTTGGGGGCATCAGCTATGTCCAATCAGGAAACAGACACACTAGGGAAAGTAGAGGGGGCACTTTTTTGTTTATATAGATATCCTGACACCTGAGCAAACAAAGATAGGGTAGGGCAAAAAAAAAAAAAAAATGGGGTAAAGAAAGGTCAGAGAAAAATCCTCAAGAAAAAAAAGCACTTACAAACACATGGAGCTTGGACCTATGGAACCACTCTGCTGTTCAAATAAGCGGCAAACGAGATCTGGGGGAGGAGGGAGACAGGGGTATTATGGGTAGTGGAGGAGCTTGGAGTCTGGATTCGATACTGGAGTATGCAGCAGAGTCGGTTCCATGCCAGGTAACAGTCCCTCAAGTTGAAGATCAAATGAAAACTTCTGACAGACTGGTTAAAAAGAGTAAAATGAATGTGCATTTTCCCCATTCTTGCGTGGGGGAATGACTAGATTAGACACCTTAGATTGATTTAGTAAGTTTTAAGACAGCATGTAAATGAAAGAACATTGAATATTATGAGGCTTTTTTTCTAGCAAATATATGTATGCTCAGTAAGAATTCTGCAGCTGATCTTCATATTCCCATGGAAACAATCTGATAGAGAAACTGGCTACAGTCTGGTGGACAGCGATTGACTGAGTGGAAAAAAAATGAAAATGCAAACTGGCTAGGAGATGATGTTCTCTGAAAGCATTCAGGGGTTTTCCCAGCTGGGAGAGCCATAAAGACGAGACAAAACTAATCAGCCACTTAGAAGCACAGGCTGCACCATAGGTTTTAGCATAACCTTTCTTTTAGGTTAATTCAAGTTAAGTGTGCTTGTCAGTTTGGGACTTTTTATTCCTATCAGGAGAGTAAAATTTCAGTTTTTGAAGGTGTACAAACTTTTGTGTGCATTCCTGTTAAGTTAATAACCTTGAGTGGGATATTGGGGGTGTGCTTTTTTGTTTGAGGGATTTCAATAAAAAAGTTATGAGATGTGACAAAGGCTCAAATGGATATGACAAGAAACTGTATAAAAATTCAACCTGCCATTGTCTGTATGTAATAGGAAAGCTGGAACTAGACATTTAATAAAAAGGTGTTTTACATAAAAGGTGGGAATAACTTTTTAATACAGTGACACAAATGTATTTAAATGTAAATGGCCTCACAGATACATACAAAAGAAAGAGCAATCAACTACTAAAAACTGTAGAGTGCAAATAACTATATTACAGGAGAGACACAAAGAACTAAACATGTGAATTTGATAAAGAAAGGTTTTCAGGATGGTTATTCAGGTGAATACCTGAGATAAAGGAAAAGAGGAGTACTTATATTAAATTGCAAGAGGAGCTTCAACAGGGATAGAAGATAAAGATAATAATGGCAGATTTGTAGTGCTAAGGGGCTACTGGCAAAGGAGGAGGATTACACTGGTATGTACTTACAATTCCACCTAAAGCTGCTATAATGGAGCTTAAGAAAATTCTGGGAGAAATAATCTGTTTTCAGTAAGGAACTTATAGTTGGGGACTGGAACTTGATTTGCACCAATGAAGATGCGTTGGGGGGTGCAGAAGGGAAAATATAACAGAGCAGGGTAGATTTTTGAAGAAATTTATGAAAATATTTGGCACAGAAGATGTGAATTCAGTAATAGTTCAGAGTGAACTTGCATACTATTCCCAAAGATAAAAACTGGGCTAGGCTACACAATTTACATCCTTTTAAATCCATTTAAATCCTTTTAAATTCTTTTAAATCTGTTTAAATCCTACTTGAGTGGTAGACAGTAGGCCGTTCTTTGGCAGAACAAACTCTCTAACCTACCTAACACCCTTGGACTACCACAAGGCTCTATACTAGGGCCCCTGTTCTCCATCTTCATTAACGACCTGAATACTGTCATCCCAAAAGTCAGCTGTATCCAACACACTGACTATTTTACCCTGATTTGCTCGGCCACATCCCCAACATAGTTATGGTCAGCTATCCAGACCACCTTTAACACAACAGAAAACTGGCTTCCTGAATGTCGTCTGATACTAAAATCCCAAAAATCTAAAATGCTGTTATTTTCACCAACACAAAGGTCTACTGCTTTTACCTTTACCATAAATGCAAATGATGGCACAATAATCTCCCCGACCCCTCTACTAAACTATTAGGTGTCATTATAGATAATCTAAAATTCGACCTACATGTCAATCAATTATCAAAACCATCAATAAAAAACTAGGGTCACTTGACAGAATAAAAGCCTTCCTAACCCCTCCAGCTAAAATTGCCATAACTCGTTATCTTCTTGTTAATCTTGTGTATGCATCCCCTCGACTCTCTGATTTAAACAAGACTGTCCTTAAACTCTCAATCTGTTATAACCACATTGCCAGATTTGCCACTGGGCTGCCATTTACAACACATCATTGCATCAATCTAAACCAGCTTGGGTGGCTTGAACTACCCAGTCTAATCCAGTATAACCAATTGATTATAGCCCATAAAATCCATTATAACCCGCACAATACCCCTGCACTTACTCTTATCACCCTCGATAATAATCCTAGACTGTTGCGATCTAACAGACTTCTTATTCAGATGTGCAAAATTAACACAGCTGGTAACTCTCTCTGCAAACTCTGAAGGATCTTGGAACTCTCTTCCAGCTATTACTTTACTTTCCTCCCTAGGTCAATTTAAAACTAGAGTCCAACACCACCTGGCACTAAACTGGCTATGTTATTGTATCAAGCCTGGTTAACTCTCCTCTAGAATGTGTAAAATCTGTTAAACAGATTATTGTGTAATTTAATCCAGACTTTCACTCGAGCTTAACTCTAACCTGTGGAACTTGTTTATCTTGTTTGCTTATGTAATCACTGTAAATATTCTATTTGCAATATGTTATGTTGGATCTGTTTACCTTGGAGCTTTTCTCACCAGGCCTCCGCTGAAAATGGACATACATCCAGTCGGACTATCCAGGTCAACAAATGCAAAATAAAATTTCAGCGGAATGTGCATTTAATTGAATGTCTTGATACTTACCCAATAGCTAAAATAAATGCACATGGTAATGAAATAAAAATGAGACACTGGTGCTTTCTTACCTACCTGTTGAGAGGAATTTAAGGAATGGGTAGTAGAGACTATTCAGGAGCTGTTAGAGAGGATAGAAATTTCTTCTGAAAATATAGCTAGGGGGTGGAATAAAATTAAGGTGGAGTTTAAAAACGGTGGAATTAAAAGAAAGGGTGATATGGTTAAGTAAGAATTTAGAGATACTGACAAATGTTAAAGCATTGCAGAACACGGGGAATCTCAGAACAAGTGCATCAACTGCAGAATGTTAGACAGAAAATAAGGGATTACCCTCAATATTATACAGGAGTTTAGAAAGGTTGCTGTTAAGCAGCTATTTTTTGATAACACTAGAGCACCACAAAAACTTTTAGCATGACTCAAGCAACAGAATGTAGAAAGGGCTGTCGCCAAACTTAGGGAGCTAAAACAAGGAAGGTAACAAGAGATCCTGTAGAGGTATTAGAAATATTTCAGAAATTCTAGGAGTCCCTATAAAGCAGGGAAATATGAAAATCAAGAAAAGATACAAACGGAAAGGTTTATGGAAGAATTAAATACGCCAAGTTAGAGGCATATGAAACTAAATTTCTGAAGGTTAGGATAGGAAGAGAGGAGATCAAATTTTGATGTATAACCAATCTACAGGAAAGTCCCCAGGAATAGATGATGCTATTTCTGTGGAAGTTTGGAAGCTAGGAGGGAAAAATTGATAAAGACCTGGAAAGTTTTAACAGTATTTTAAGAGAAGTACCAACATCCTGGAAGAAAGCAGTGGCAGCTGTAATACCTAAAGAGGGTAAAGATCCATCAGATACAGCTTCACACAGGCCCATTCAATACTAAACCATGATTATAAAGTGTTCATGTCTATACTGGCTAAAAGAATGGCAAACGTAATGCCAAACTGATAGATATGGATTCAATGTGGTTTTGTGGAGGGTAGGCAAACATCTGAAATCAAAAGAACACTGATGATCCACAGGGGAACAGAATGTAAGAAAATACCATAGTTGCTGGTGGATCTTGATGTAGAGAAAGCATTTGACAGAGTAAGCTGGGATTTTATGAGCAGGGCCATGAAAGTATTTGCATTTCCTGAAAAAATTATAAAGGTTGATTAGGAAGATATACGAGGGATTGAAGGTGAAAATTTAAGTGGCTGGGGTCCTTTCTGATTATTTCTTTCTTCTTGAGCAGAGGAACCAGGGTGGAGTGTCCGCTTTCCACTTTATTTGTATTATATTTAGAACCACTGGCAAAGAAAATAAGGGACTCAGAAATTCAAGGATATAATTAGTATGGTAGTCAAGAAAAGTTGGCTTTATTGCAGATTATATTCTATATCTGACAAAACCAAAAAGGGACATTACAGTGTTGTGGAACATTTTGAGATTTTTTAGGGATACAAAAATGAATGAAGCTAAACAAAGGCAATAGCGGTAAATTATGTACCCACACAAATCGGTTCAGGAATATCCATATTTATGGGGACATAATAAAATAAAGTATTTAGGAATATGGATTAAAATTATTCTAGTGTGGTAGCTAAGGATATGTGGGAAGAGACTAAACAAAAGAGAATACAAAAACTGAGAAATGGAAGCTTCGTTGTATTCATATGGATAAGATACAGTTAAAAAGTTTTTAGTCCTTTTAGTCTTATACACAGGTCAGGCATATTTTTATCAACCAGACAAGATGTTTGGGATAGCAATTAATAAAGAGCTGAAGGACCATCTGGGAGGGGAAAACGGCAAGAGTCAAGTGGGATAAGCTGATCCTTAAAGTAGAACAGGGCGAATTGGGTTGATCCAATCTGAAGGGGTATTTCAGAGCTACACAGTTGAGACTTCTATACATAGCACAAGCAGAAAACTATTTCAAAGTGGAAAGTGATGATGACGACGAAATGGGGGGGGGTGGAAGCTCAAGAAACAAGGAGAGACTGGAATTTTGGATGCAGGCCTTTAAGGAGAATAACAATCATACAATTATATCCATAAAAGTAGCAGAAAGTATTCTAAGAACTAAGCCAACATGAGATTGGAGAAAGAAAATTCTACTGATAGGTATGAGTGCAATTAGGGATACAGACAATATGCAAGAGGGGGCTGGAATTTACTGGAGAAAACTGGCAAAGGAACCAAGGTATTGGGAGCAAATAACGAGAGGGGGGAAAAGATGATAGAATTGGAAGAGTCCATGAATTTATTTGGATGGCAGGTTATAGATTGCCTTCCCTACCAGGAATTGATATCAGAGTAATGACAAAGAAAGTAGTAGTGGGTCCTAAACAAAAGACCATCACTGGTAGAGTTTTTAGAAGAATCTAGAACAGAAGCTGCCATTAAAAAAGGAATAATTAGTAGAGCATATATTGCATAACAGAGACTCAGAGGAGGTTAGAAAGGATTGGAAAGAGAAACTGGATAAGCAATTCACAAACAATGGGAAGATATATGTACGTTTCCCAAATATACAACAAAACCTAGAAGACTTAGGATTTTTGCTTGGAAACATTGCATACATATTTCTACACCCCAAGTAGACTCCAGATAAATTTTCCTGAGGCAGATAGCAAATATTGGAGGTGTGACAGGGAAGAAACACGTAATTAAGATTTTCTGGATATGTGGTGAATTGGGGGGCATTTTAGGATTCCCTGCGGGATGTACCATCAGAGATGGTGGGTGGGCAGATTGATCTGACTACGGAGATAATTTTTCTGAGCTATGATACAGAATCAGAATTGCCTAGGCATGGTAAGGCCTTGCTATGTCTAATAATGATGGCTGCCAAAAAAGCAATTACTAGAAAATTTAAATCAAAATCTAAACCAACTATACTAGAAGTAGTGAAAATAGTAACAGAGATAAAACTGGAATGGAGATCTTTAGAAAAGGGCAGGTGCAAACTACATAGGAAAAAACGGGAATTGTGGGAAAGATGCATACAAGGAATGAATGAGATTTAAAAAGCAACGGGACAATGAGCTATGTAATGTTTGAAAAAGACTGGGTAGATTAAAAGTGATGTATATTGTCTGCAACTGGGAGAGTCAGTATGGTTTGTGATGTAAAATGCTTGCAACTAGGATTGTGTTGGTGTGGTTTGTTTTCATTTATATAAATGCAAGATTGCCTGTGTAATAAGTGATGGCTTATGATGTTTTTTTTTCTTTTAAAAAAGGCAGGAATTGAATAATTTATGTAATGCTTCTTAGTTTATATGATATAATGTGAAGTATAATGTTGGTTAATTATAATGTTATTACTTTTATATTAATGTAAATTTGCCTGTGTCAAGTGATAATTCAATAAAAATGTTTGAAAAACAAATCATGGTTACGAGCAAGACAACAGACAAAATCTCTTCCATTTGGATAAAGTTTCCTGGTAGTTGGTTTCCTGGCCTCCTGCAGAACCTAAAGAACGTCCTCAGAAAAAAAGTGCCCAAAAGGGATCAAAACCCTATCACCCACAGGTCAGGTAAAGACTGGACAAGTGAGGATGAATGAGAGACCCAGTGTCTTGTGTAAGTAGGTCCACCCTGTGAGAAAACATGTGGTGATTTCCCTCATCTAGGTGCATTAGAGGAGGAAAACAATGCTGTCTGGGCCAAAAGGGAGTCACCAGCATGATTTTTGGGAGAGTCCTGTTCTATCCTTAACAGGACCCTCAGTATAAGAAAAGGGAAGGAAGGCATCAAGAAACATCCCTCCCAGGAGAGAGAAAGAAGGGTCCCACCTTCCAATGCCAGAGGACATAGGACTCTGGTGCAAATGAGAGGAAACTGTTCATTCAGAAGTGCAGCAAACAAATCTACCAGAGTATCGCACTGATGGACAATGCCCAAAAACACATCTCTGTCAAGTATCCACTGGTGAGTGTGTTATGGAGGCTGACACAAGGTTCTGCTCTTTAGGAATATAAACAGCCTGAAGAGTCAGCTGATACTAGACAGCCAAATCCCAACCCTGAAGAGCCAGTCTGCACAGGCGGTAAAGCTCTTGCCCCCCCCCCCCCCCGGCCTGTTTATGTACCACATCACCGTGGTGTTTTCTGTAAAGATTTTGAAAGGCCCTTAAAGGAACAGCACATGGAAGGCCTGAAGAGCAAGGAGAGCTCTCATCTTCTTGATGTTGATAATATGGTCCACCCTCCGAAGGGCCCAAAAGGCCCTAAATCTTTAGATGACTGGAAGCCCCCCCAACACCACATCTCAAGAACCTGAAAAAAAGGTTCTTGAGAGGGGACTAGGGCTGAAAAGAAAACCCTGGGTTGACAGACAGTTGATGAATCCACCACTAAAGCTCTAGCTTGAGGCATGGAAGAAGAGGACCTACAAAGTCCAAAGGATGGGCATATTGAAGCCATACTGATTTCAGGAACCACTGTAATTTTCTCATATAGAGCCTGACTACAGAAAGCATAGGAATGGTGGAAGCCATATGTACCTCAGAGCCCTTAGAAACTCCCTGATAACCAAGACCAGAGGAAGAAAGGATTGAAAAAAAGGCAGAGTCAAAGCTTTGGGAGGTGGCAGGGATGCCAGTATACCAGTGGTCTGGAGACTGCACCCAAGAAAAGCATGATCCTGAGACAGAGTAAGGAAGGATTTCTGAAAATTTACCGTAAACCCTAGACTTTGCAAGAGGCAAATATAGCATAGTGGAGGTGCTGAAGCAGAGACTCTGGGGAGGAAGCCTGTACAGACAAGGAAACATCTGTAGCCTTCTCATCCTGCAAAAGGCAATCACAGGAGCGAAGCATTTGGTAGAGAGGAAAAGGCCAAAGCAGAAAACTGAAAATGCAAGGAACAAACAGAGAACTGCAAAAATTTCCTGAAAGATGGATAAATAGGGCTGTGAAGATGGGCATCCTTGAGATTCAGAAAGACTAGGAAAGCTTGAGGGAAAAGTGGAGGAAATAGGGTCTGAAGATAAAATATTGAAAAGGAAGATTAAAACATTTGAAAGGAAGGAACCTTCAGAAAGGTGTTGAGCTGAGAAAGATCCAGAATAGGCCTCCAGGTGCCTTCTTTCCTGGGACTCAAACATTCTGGAATAAAACCCCTTCCTCCTTTGAGAAGCAGAAACTGCTTGGATGGTGTCTTGAGACAAAAGGCTCTGAAATACAGCCAGAAAAAGGGCAGCTGTTCCAGAGGTGGTTGAACACCCAGAAAAGGAGAAAGGTATTTCCACACCATGCAATACTCCTGATAAATGGACAGAACCCAAGAATTCTGAATGATCCTAAATTGTGAAGAGACAGGGAAAGACTAAGATAAAGGAACCTGACTTTGGAGGGAGGGAAGATGGTAGTCAGAACCTGGTTCATCTGGAAAAGGAGGCTTTTGAGTAGTAGGAGTGAGTAGACTTTGTAGGAGCTGCCCTTCTAGAAACCCTTTTCTACCTTTGGGAAGAGGGCGAGATGGTCTATGTAAAAAGGCAGGCTTGGAAGGATGATTCCTCTGAAATTTGGGAGCAGGGGAAACAAATATGTTTCAATTCCTACAAGGCCTTACCGTTCACCTTCAGAGGCTTAAAGCTCAGCAGCTGCAGAACCAGAGAGATTTTTATTGTCGAGAAGCATCCATCAATTTAGCCTTAATTTCATCAGGCAAAGGTTGGAGGTGAAGCCGAGAATAATGTCTTGATACAGAACCAAAAGCAGCAGCTCTAGAAGCATCAGCTGTATCATAACTACATTTAATAGAATGACGGGACACAAACAGGAGCCCAACAAAGAGGACCAAAATCTTCCCTTCACATCCAAAAGGTGAGAAAACTTGATAGGCCTGAGAGAGGAGCTGAAACATACCTTGTCAGATTAGTCTGGTAGTAAACAGCTGAAAGGCCAAAGCAGCAGCAGTGTACACTTGTACCCAACCTCTCCATGGCCCTACTGTCATCAGAAAGGAGTAATTTAGTGGATGACAACAGTTAAGGTTTGTCTGAAGAAACAGACCGGTCAGCAGAAGGACATCTGCAAACTTACTGACACCTTATAAAAACCTATCAGGATTTTAGGGGCTGGGGGCACAGACTCAGGAGCCTGAGAAGCTGCTGAAAGTGTCCAATAAGGCAGCAAGGACAGGAGGGACAACAGAAAGCTAAGGAGACTATCTAGAGGAGCTCATAATACCTCGCCTGAACATCAAAAACCCAAGTACAGTCCCATTTAAAAAAATTCTACCATATGAAATATAGTATCCTCAAAGTAAAGTTCAACAGGACAATCTGGACTAATGCAGTCCTCCTCAGAATCATATTCTAATGGCGAAGAAATCAGAAGAATAAGCCAGAGACTTCTTCAGAGCCCAAGCCCTCATCAGAAGAGTCCTGTTCTCTAGGCCTCTTAAGAGGAGGCCACCAAGGAGGACAGGAACAGAAACTCCCTAGGGGGCTTTAAGGCCATGACTGCATTAAAAAACGTGGGTGAAATCCTACCATTCCCGCCAGGGATCCTTTAGAGCAGGGGAAATATTTTTTGCTTCTTCAAAGGAACATCAGCACGGAGGATATTAGGATGTTTGAATGTAATGGGAATCTCCTCCCTAATAAGGACCTGTGGAACACTCCTCAGTCCCTCAGATATGATAAGCTGTGGGTCCCCCTCAACATCCATAACAGACGTCTGCAGAGCCTCAGAGGATGTGCGAGAAGCTGGATCCATGCCAGACTCCAAAGCGGTTGTGGCAGAGGAATCTGACGAAATAACCAATCCTTTGGACTTTCATCAGCCTTGACAGAGACGTTCAAGTCATGTATACCAGATGAATTCAACTTAACTTTTTTGGTCTTCTTAGCAGACAGATTACCCTCAGGGCTAGGACAAATCTGCCATTGCACCCTGTGCCAAAAACTTAAGACACTGGTTGTCAAGGTAGATACATGAGGAGGAGAGATGACTATGAAGAGTCTTGGGGACAAATGCTTGACAAATTGGGCATGACAAATTTGTGAAAAACACCAAAGCAAACACTGCTCGTAACAGTCCTTATGGGGAATCTCTTCCACACTGCCATTTTCCCTTTCTGGACAACATGCAACCTCACAACAAAAAAAGTCATAAGAAAAAACCCCAATGGGACAGTTATCTGAAATTGCTTGGTAACCAACAGATGAAGGAATGTAAAGACAGATGATCAAAGATGGCGTTCGGAATGGCAGCAAAGTTCTGAGTTAGGTACGTCTGTAGACCACCTTTACGTCTTACACCATGAGTGGGGAGCATAAGTTTGATGTACATCATCCTTAAAATCATAAGGCTTTGGTACACTTGCTGAATATTGGGCTACCCTTGGCAGAGGATCCCTGAAAATGTGATATGGAGGGACATTTACCTTTATACTAGAGATTGTCAGAACAGTCAAAGCCACATGGACAAGATCATTTTTGGAGATTATTGTAACAATATTAGAAAATTCTAAAAACTAGCAGATTAACTGGTTAAATTTCAATTATGGGACTACCTTAGGCACAAAAAATGTGCTTGTAAGAAACAAATCAATCCTCAAGAAAAATTAGATAAGCTGGATACAGACAGGGACTGGAATTTTTTTTACCACCCTGACAAAAGGGATTACTATCAGTAAATATGCTTTCCCAGGAAGTAAATTTGATGCAAGTCATGCAACTGGTTCAAAAGTAGTATGTTGTCAATTTTTTTGTAAGTTAACAGAGATCTCACTGAGGAAAAGGAGTTGCAGATAAACTCCTGAGGTAAGCGGGAAATGGCGTACTCTGAGAAACTAGATCCTTTATCAAAAATATCTAAAATTTGTAGAATAAATGAGGGCTGTAAAGGGATCGCTACCCTAACACATAATTTGATTTGCTTTCCTTTACTTTTTTTCTGGTACACTGCCTCTGGGCTGCTGTTTGTATTTGGGCCAGTCTGGAAGAGCAAGAAGATTCCCTTGCCACTATCAGAACTGGAGAAAGCATATAATTAATTTGAGAGACTGCAATTTCAGATGAGACTTGCCAGATGGGTATGACATTAAACCTGGATGAGGCTATAGAAGGAAGTTTCTGAATTAGAACCATACTTGTGACAAGAAGACTGTATCAGACCATCCAGAACTTGTGTTTTCCCTATAAACATTTTGGCCACTGATATCTACACCACTGGTCTGAGGTGCTTCATTTATATGGGTGTTAAAAATACTGACACTGCAGGTTCTCTGCTCTGGAAGGACCGTTTGCACAGCATATACTATTTTGGATACTTCCTCTAGTAAAGAAAGTGAGAACAGCCAAGAAATAGTTAAGAAAGAAATTGTATAGTCTTTGGAAATTATTTCCCTGATTCACTTGTCCTCAGTGAAAACAGTCAGCACACAGGATTAAGGCTATGAGCTGTTAATGAACTACTTCCTGTGTATAGGGCTGGATTCCCACAACATTTATTTGCTTGTGTGACCTTGAGCAAATCACTTAACCAGACATTTAGGAATTTGGGTTAAGTTCCCTTCACAAAAATTTAGTCTGCAGACATTGCGACTAACATACACAATGTCTCTGCACTTACTCACGCAAAAAGGAAACTCAACAGCTTACTGATGTTCCATGGGAAAACAGGAAAGATGGCAGGAAAAAAATGCACCTAAATGGTCTAAAAAAACTAGTTGACTGAAAAAAAAAAACAAAATAAAAATTGAAATTACTGTAGTGAAACCAAAGCGAGGAATCTTCATTTGAAGAAAAATAGTAAGTTAATGGGAGTTTAATATTCTGTCTAGGGATATAAACCGCTTCTACAACATTAACAGCATGGTTTGGAGGAACAGATAAATTTGCAGAGGATACAGCTGCTGTGAACAGACTCCCCACCCACATAAAACAAAGTTAATTCCTGTCTATATTCAAGCACAACTTAGATCTATGAATGGAAAACAGAAAAATTACCCTGGGACTGTCCTCCATACTACCAATGGACAGACGTAGCTCAAATGCTTTATACCATGCAATGGCCCCCTCAAAGTATCTATATATGATATGATCCCATTTATTCTCTCTCTCAGGAGCAATACCGCGGTGGTGAAGCGGTTAGCGTTGTCGCCTCACAGCAAAAGGCTCTCAGGTTCGATCTTCTGCTGGGGTGTCTTCTGTGCGGAGGCTGCATGTCCTCCCTGCGGTCATGAGTTTCCTCCGGGTGCTCCGGTTTCCTCCCACATCCCCAAAGACATGCTGCAAGTGGATTGGACATGTTAAAATTGGTCCTAGGCATAAGTGCGTGTGTGTGCCTTCCTTGGAAGGTTAGGCGCCGGGCTGGCAACTACACCCTTTAAAACTCCACTGCCAATCATGAGTGGACAAGGTGATCCGCTGTGGTGACCCCCAGCAGGGATAAGCCGAGAGAGAGATATAATAAGCAACCATGGTGTTATAAACTCACAAAACAGGGCATAAATCCCTACATAATCAGATGGATAGCCATATGGCTCACAGACAGCACATGTGGTTAAAGTGGGTGAATCCAGAACCACAGCAAAAGTAAATTAAGGCACCAAAGTTACACACTGGAAATCAGTCACTGTACAGAACCAGCAAGCATTTACTAATGGTGTGCCACAGGACTCAGTGCTGGGACCACCCCTGTTCAGAATATACTTCTCTGAAGTCAAGGCAAATGTGGAAGTCTCTAAATGACAAAGTTTGCAAAAGACTGCAAGCTAGGTATTAATGAATTGCCCAGTGATGTACAGATCCCTTCAGGAGGGTCTAGATCACACAAATGATTGGTGTCAGAGCCATGGCTTAAAACTAAATGCAAAAAAAAACTGCATCATACCTTTTGTGAAGTCAAATACCCTGCAAAGTACAAAATAAACACACTTAAGACCATACAGTAGCCTGGACTGCCATGTTTCCACGGT
>NC_056745.1:1566918526-1567070652 GCF_019279795.1 Protopterus annectens | reverse complement strand
AATATATATATATATATATATATATATATATATATTTATTTATTGCCGATCACGTTTAAATTTTGTCTGGTTATCGAGCTGCCATGGAATAGTCCGGTATAAGATCATGTTGGTGTACCATTGGTATCAAAAATAGATCTGAGATGATTTTGTCCATTTTTTTTCTAGCATCTGGACTTGGTTGCTGTTCATCTCAACCCAAACCCATGGCTTTACCCAAACCTTTACCTTCTCGTCCTAGTCCATAGTGCTCTGAGCTTTCCTGCTGACCTCCATTTCTCTGTTGCTCTTCAGTTTGCAGCACTGAACTATAAGCACAAATGTTTTTCACAATTTATTAATTTAGTTTGTTGAAACTAAAATTGCTCTTATTTGCAGTCCAGAGAACATATTATCTTCAAATTTCAATTTTCAGGTCAGACGTTTCACTGGTATTTGTACTGAAATTGAAGTTTGTTCATTTAGCGTCTATTCACTGTTCAGGATATGGTTGTTTTGTACCTGTCAGCACTCCCTGGTATCTGTGATTGTTTGCTGTTCTAGTTCTACATTTCTTGCTGAGTTTTGTGGTTTATTTTCAGATGTTAGGTGCTAAGTGCATGGCTTTGTTAGTACTGCTTTTTGGCTTGTTTTTCATTGAGCCTAAGCTATGGATTTAATTTTTATTTTCAAATTGTATGAGACATTTGGCTTTCAAATTCCCCTCATGGATCAGCATATTCTGTATGTAATGTTTCTGGGTGGTAAATAACTCAAGCAGGAGGGCGAGATAAGTAAGGCATCTAAAAAAACCCATGTAACTGGGCCCCAGATGACCAGTATTCGATTAGTGGCACAGGCAATAGAGAGGGATCATGGGAAATATGAAAGTTAATGCCCGATGTTAGCTCACCCATCCTGGGGAAGGAGGCAGCCCAGCGTCACTGCAGTATGCGGTGTATGAGCCTTAGCTCTGTGCTGCACAAGTAGTGAGTTGCTTAGTCAGGAAGTTGAGCTTGTGCAGAAGTTCGCGTGCACCTCCTGATGGCAGCAGTAGTGGAGTTAGCAAGGCTGACAAAGGGGAGCAAGTTTGGGTGCATCCCCAGTAGCAGTATAACTGTTGTAGCATTCTCAGTATCCCCACTGGTTCTGGACATAGGTCAGGTGAGCCTGGGGGAAGCTAAGGGAGGGTCTGGTAGACCCTATAAATGAGAATAGGAGCTGGTGAGAGCTGATGGCCAGGAGTGGGGAGGAGGGGGTGGGAGGAACCATCCAGGACCGTAGAAATAAACTGGTGATGAAAAGGCTGTTGTCTAGAGATGGATAATGAAAAGGTATATCGTAGGAAGGTATTTTTTGTCAGGGCCTGTTCTTCTAAGGAATCAAACAGGACTGGATGTTTTTGGTGTTCAAAAAGTGAAATGCAGGTTGTCTTGGAGTACCAGTAGACTACTGAGTGTAAGGAGAGTCATACTAATCTCTCAGGATATCCGATGCATCTATGGCCTTTAATTTTCTTGGTTACGATCCTTTGGGGCCTTTGTAGTTGAACAGCATATTTTGATTTCTACATACTGAGGTCGGCAATGTGTTTGATGGATTTATTACAGGAATAATACATTAGTAAGGTGACTTCTTTGGATCTTGAAGGTATTTCCTTTGAAATTAAGTAGGCAGGATAGAGGGGTTTCTAGAGTACGGTGGAAACATGATTGAATGAAAGTGTTTGTCATATGACTGTATTTATCTGAACAGAAGTACCAAAACACGTGATGAAAGAACAGCTTTTTTGCCAAAAACTACTACAATGCATTTTTTTTTACATATTGCTTGAGACTTTTAGTACACTTAGTAAGTGCATAATGTTAATCATTTGATCACTGCTGTTGTAGCCTTAGCTGTATATGTTATATCCTGCCAGGTATATAATTGGCCAGCTTTGGGGAACCTTCCACATACCCAGACGGTCAGTCACCTTGAGCTGAGCTGATTGAAAAGACATGTTTGGGAACCCAACCCTTCATAGTTTTCTGCAGTCGACGAGAACACTCCTGTGCAGGCTTTAGAGGATTGACGGTCTGCTTGTGCTGATGTTCTTCATGTTTCACTGTTTCAGTCATCACATTTGGGTTATCTGCTTGCAGCAGCACTCAGTCGGCCTGATTATCAAAGTCTTTGGTCTTACGTTGGTTGTTGTCTCATCTTCCATGACGTCAGGTAGTCAGGGGTATAAAGCATGCAGCCGATGCCTTTATATCAGTTTTCTTGCAGTGCGGTGCCCGAAGCAGAAGCAGTTCCCAAGTGCCGGTCGTTTTTGAATTTCAGAACCAAAGTCTTCAACTAAAGCTAAGTCCCCCATTGGGGAAACTTTCTTGCTCTAAAAACCGGTGTCAGTAAAAGTCAATAATTGTATTTCTTGTGGAAAGCAAATACCTCATAAAGATTTTCATTTGTACTGTATTCCTTGCCTAGGCCCTGACCACAACATACCTCGCTGTTGGTTTTGTGCCTTATTTAAACAAAGAACTATTCGTCATTGGTATATTTATGCTTCTAAATTTTTTGGTACTCTGGTTAATTATCGAGATATGGCTTCAGTAAGCCACCCGACTACCAACATTCCGAACAAACGCAAAGATAAAGACAGAGACAGGCCGCCTAAGTCCACAGTTGCCGACAACACTTCTCCTAAGCTAGTCGCAGTTTGCCGGTACTCACTGAGGCGCTTTTGCAGCTCCTGATACCCGCTACTTCAGATTTGCAGGCCTCTACTGAGACCCATTCGGAGTCCAGTGTGCCGCAAGATGCTTCATCTGTGGAACCTGCAGCTGTCTATACCTTGGATGGGTCCAGAGCCACTGTGCAGGCACTGGCTTCTGAGGGTTTATTCAGACCTATTGACTTGCATATTAAACCGAGGCCATCTTCTTCTTCAAGGCCTAAAACTCGATCCATACCCAGACTGCATGGTCAGGCCTCTATGTCTAAAAACAAATGATAAGAATGGCTGAAGACCTTTTTACTTTAATCAGGGGGCGCCAACCTTCTCTCTCTGAGACCTAGGACTGAATTTGCTTATGATTCGTCTGATCAGGATTCTGAAATTTCTGTTTCCTCTGATGACCAGGATTTACCCTTATCTACCTATGAGGATTCTGATGCAGAGAACTCTATTCCTCTGCTTTCCCTCCAGAGGATTTCTCTTTTGGTGAAACCTTGCATACTCTTAGGGAGCATTTTTGCTGGGAAAGCCAGGATTACTCTGATTCTAAAAAGAGGCTTTAGGGATTTCTTACTCCTGCCCCAACACAGGCCTTTAGCTATCCCCCCTGTACTGGACATTGTTGAGGGTCCCTTTTCGGAGTCTAGCTTGGCCCCTGACTCCTTACCTCCTGCTCCCAGAAAACCAGATGGATATTACAGGGTTCCTAACTCTCACAAGTTCCTCTTTAAAAATCCTACTGCGGAACCTGAGACCATTTCACAGAGACCCAAAGGCATTAAGGCTACTACTGCCAAAAATCCTACCCCTTCTGATAGAGATTCAAGGGCGCTGGATAAATGGCTGAAGATGGTATGCACTTCAGCAACCTTGGCCATTAGGGCCTTAAACTGAAAAATGTAAGGATTTACAGGATTTAATGCATTCTGCTGAGAAAGTTGGAAAACATACTTTGCAGTGTGGTTTTGATTCACTAGAGGCATCTTGCAGGGTTGCGTTTACTGGGTCTGTACTTAGAAGGCATGCTTGGCTTAAGGAGCAATCTTTGCTAGATCATGTTAAAGCTAAATTTCTGGATGCTCCCTTAAACCAGGACTGACTGTTTAGCAACAAAGCAGAAGTAGTACTCAAAAAGATGGAGGAAAAAGCTAAATCTATGCAAACTGTTAAAGATTTCCTGCAAGTACAGCCTCCAAGATTTAGTAGGCTTTGGCCCTCTAAGAATTGGTCCTTTCCTGCCTCTTCCAGGCCTTCTCAGTCCAAACCCAGAACCAGCAGAACACTCGGACTTCAGTCCTAAGGTATGCACAGGACTAAGCAGTGGGGGGCTCATACTTCCAAAGCAGGGAGTAGTAAGACTTCCCCTTGTGGTAAACTGTCTCAATGACTTAACTTTAAAACTTCCACGCCCTTCTCAACTGACTGCTCCTTTAGGGGGAAAGACTGCTCTGCAGGCAAAAACCTGGGAACTCATTACCCAGGACAAATGGGTTTTAAATATAGTTTCTCAAGGATACAGATTGCACTTCCACACTTTACCAACCCCAAACGGTTGGCCAGATCTACCCCTAAATCAGTGGGCAGAGCCTCAAAAGCAAGTTCTCTCTCTCTCAAGTATAAGGGCTATTCAGACTGTCCCAGAAGAGGAAAAGGGGACAAGGTTTCTACTCAAGACTTTGTCTGGTGCCCAGAAAAGACAACTGGCGTCCTATCCTGGATCTCTCTCTCTAACCTAAACACTTGTTTGGGGATCCAGGAATTCAAGATGCTAACTCTTCACCAGTTGTTTCCTATGCTAGGCAAGGATGCCTGGTTGGCAACACTGGATTTAACAGAAGCCTACCTGCACATCCCAATCATTGAATCTTGTAGAAGATACCTACTCTTCAAAGCAGGCTTCATGCATTATCAGTTCTGTGCACTGCCCTTTGGCTTATCTACTGGTGCTGGGTATTCACAAAGTGCCTAGCTCCAGTCATTGCATTTTGCAGGCAAAGAAATATTCAAATATACCCATACCTGGACGATTGTCTAATTCAGGCAGAAAGCCAGGACATACTATTGAATCATCTGGCGTTTGTACAAAAACTGCAAACTTGTCTGGGGTACACCATAAATGAAAATAAATCACATCTGGTACCCTGTCAACAAATTGTATTCCTGGGAGCAAGCTTGAACACAACTTCCCAGATGGCTTTCCTCATGCCAGAGAAACCAGTTAATTTGACAGCTTACTTCAAACCAGTGGCCACTAAGACCCTGCTATCTGCAAGACAAGTTCTGCAAGCCTTGGGGTTCATGGCCTCCTGCATTCTCCTAATTCCCTATGCAACACTGCATATGAGGAAACCACAATGGTATCTAAAAAGCCCATGGTGTCAACATTCTCAGGACCTAGATGTAATGATTCCTTTCATACCTTGCCTACAGTTCAAGTTCATTTGATAGGCAGAGGCCTGCCACCAAAACAAGGGACTGCCATTCACTCTACCCCCTGCAGCCGAAACCCTAACAACAGATGCATCAGACTATGCATGGGGGGCTCACTTGGCAGGGAGGTGCATTCAGGGCAAATGGAACCCAAGTCAAATGCACCTGCATATCAATCAAAAAAAAATGTTAGATGTACAGAATGCTCTGACAGGCTTCAAGAACCACATTCTTCCAGGACAGTTAATGGTGAAGACGGACAATACCACTGTTATGTGGTACATAAACAAGCAGGGGGGAACTCACTAATACACTCTCTTCAGACTAGTCGTGGCTCTGTGGAACACAGCCTTGAGCTACCAAGTGCACCTTCAGGCTCAATTCATGCCAGGAAAGCTAAATACACTTGCAGACAATCTAAGCAGAAATGTCATGGACCCACATGAGTGGAAACTGGAAACAAAAACATTCAACATATGTTGATAAGCAAATGGGGGGAGACCAGAGATAGACCTGTTTGCCTCCCCCCAGAACTACCAATTGGACAAATTCTGCACAAGAACTCCCCACAAACAGGCTTGGAAAATGGGTGCCCTGTCCTTCACCTGAAAAAATCTATTAGTTTATGCCTTTCCTCCTCTGCCTTTCCTCCAAGGTACTACTAAAGATCAAACAGGACAAACCAAGGATAATTCTGATTGCACCAGACTGACCATGCCAACACTGGTATCCTCTTTTGCGCAGTGTGTCACTGCTGGCACCATGGCACCTGCCTCAGTCCCCTACCCTGCTGTCCCAGCAGAAGGGCCAGATTCTGCACCCTCAGCTTCAAACCCTGAACCTGGCAGCCTGGCTTATTACCTGATCTCTCCGTTAACATCCTTCAGTAAACAAATGTTGGATGTCATTCTGGAGGCAAGGAGGCCTAGTACTAGAAAATCTGACGCTGAAAAATGGAAAAGATGTTTATCGTGTTACACTGCTGCAGTCATTACACTTGGGTTATCCTGCCGTCAGGCAGTCCCGCAGTTGGCCAGAGTTCCAAAGTCTTGGTCTGGCGTCTGTTGCTGTCGCTTCTTCCCTGACGTCAGTGCGCCAGGGGTATATAAGATGCGTCCGACACCATTTTCTTAAGTCTTTCTTGCTGCGCAGTGCCCAAAGCAGAAGTAGTTCGCAAGTGCTGGTCGGCCGACTCCTGAGATTTTCGAAGTCGAATTTCAGATCCGAAGTCTTCAATAAAGCTAAGTATCCCATTGGGGAAACTTGTTTCTTGCCTCAGACCAATGTCAGAAAAAGTTAATAATTGTATTTCTTGTGGGAAGCAAATACCTCATAAAGACTTCCACTCTTACTGTATTCCATGCCTATGCCCTGATCACGACGTCACTAGTTGTTGGTTTTGTGCTAGATTTAACAAACGCACTATAAAAAGACATTTTGATTTTGCTTTGCACTACTTTGGCCGAAGGTTCAATTATACTATGCCGTCGGATCAACTGACGACCGCAATACCGAAAAAACGCAAAGATAAGGATAAAGACAGGCATCCGAGGTCCAAAACCGACGACGAAACCTCTTCTAGGCCAGTCGCAGGTTCTCAGTGAGGCACTTTCGCAGCCCCTGACACCCGCTACCTCAGAGCCACAGGCCGCCTCCGACTCCCACATGGAAACAACTAGGCCTCTGGAAATTCAAGGTATTGGGCCTATTGAAACTAATCCCTCAGATGGGTCCGGAGCCGCTGAGCAGGCATCTGCTTCTGAGGGTGTTTTCAGACCTTCACAACTTAACATTAAAACAGCCAAGACAAAAGTACCATCAAAGACAAAGAAACAAGTACAGCATTCTCCCGGACAGTCCTCCATGCCTAAGAAACAGATGCTTAAAATGGCCGAAGACCTCATAACTCTAATCAGGGGTTCCCATCCCACTCCTGAGAAAAAGCCTAGGCAGGATACAGACTATGATTCCTCTGATCAGGTTTCCATTTCCACTGATTCCTCTCCAGACCAGGGATACTCCCTACCCCCCTATGAGGACTCTGATGCTGAAGAATCTATCCCTTCAGCCTCTCCTCCCGAGTATTATTCTTTTGGGGAAACTTTACATACCATGAGGGAGCATTTCCATTGGGAAAGTCAGGATTACTCTGAATCCAAGAAAAGGCTCAGGGATTTCCTTTTATTACCTCAGCACAGGCCCCTGGCTATTCTGCCTGTGCTAAATATTGTGGATGATGTGTTCTCCAAATCCAGCTGATCTCCTGATTCTTTGACCCCTGCACCGGCCAAGCCAGATAGGTATTACAGAGTCCCTGACTCTCACAAGTTTCATTATAAAAACCCTTCTGCTGATCCAGAAACTATTTCCCAGGGTCCAAAAGGGGTGAAGGCTTCCATTACAAAAAATCCATTACCCTCTGACAGAGATTCCAGAGCTTTGGATAGATGGGGGAAGAAAGTATACACTTCTGCAACTTTAGCAGTAAGAGCTTTAAATTGCCAGTTTCACATGCTTAAGTACCAACAATATTTAATGGCTCAGTTAAAACAGAAAATGCTTGCAAGCTCAGAAGCTCCTGATTGTAAAGAAATGCAGGATTTATTGCATGCAGTTGAACAGGTGGGAAAACATACTCTGCAATGTGGTTTTGATTCTTTAGAGGCCTCTTGTAGAGCAGCAGTTACAGGTTCTGTGATTCGAATACATGCTTGGTTAAAAGAACAGAGTTTTACCTGATCATGTTAAGGCAAAATTATTGGATGCTCCTTTACAGCATGATACTTGTTTAGTGTTAAGGCAGAAGAGGTGTTAAAGAAAATGGAGGATAAAGCTAAATCTATGCAAACAGTCAAGGATTTCTTACAGGTACAGTCACCTCGATTTAGCAGAAATTGGCCAACAAAGAATTGGTCCTTTCCAGTGTCAGACAGGCCACAGAGAGGCAGATACAGACGCCCAAGAGGCAGATCTCAACCCCAAGGCTCAAACAGACAACGACAGTGGGGCACCTCTACCCCAAAAGGAGGTGAGGACAAGTCTCAACCTTACAGGAAACAGTCACAATGACTTTCCCCTTCGTACGCCAAGCACTTCCCTTTTGGAAGCCCCCTTAAGGGGAAAACTAGCACTTTTTTCTCAAAACTGGCAAACAATCTCCCAAGACAAATGGGTTCTAAATATTGTGTCTCAAGGTTACAGGTTGCACTTTCATACTTTACCAAGGCTAAAAGGAATGCCAGACCTGCCACAAAATCAATGGGCAGAGGCACAAAAACAAATTTCAGCCCTCATGGACATGAGAGCTGTTCAAAAAGTACCACAATAGGGACAAGGACAAGAATTTTACTCAAGACTCTTCCTGGTCCCCAGAAAGGACAAGGCCTGGAGGCCCATACTAGACCTTTCAATTCTAAATACTTACCTGGATATTCCGAAATTCAAAATGTTGACATTACAGCAGCTTCTACCCCTGCTGGGCAAGAAGGCTTGGCTTGTTACTCTGGACCTCAGAGGCATACCTGCATGTCCCTATCAGACAAAATTGCAGAAGATACCTCATATTCAAAGCTGGTACAATGCACTACCAATTCTCTGCACTGCCCTTTGGCTTATCTACTGCACCCAGGGTCTTCACAAAGTGCCTGGCACCAGTAATTGCATTTTGCAGACAAAAAGGAATTCAAATATATCCATACCTGGATGACTGCCTCATTCAAGCAGAGACAAAGGACATTCTTCTACAGCATCTGGCGTTTGTAAAAAGGTTGCTAATTTCTCTAGGGTACACAGTAAACGAAAAGAAGTCAAAACTAGTGCCCTCACAACAGATTATATTCCTGGGTGCCAGCTTAAATACAACGGCCCAGATGGCTTACCTCACGCCAGACAAACAAGTTCAACTAACTCAATATTTTCATTTACTGGCAAAAAAGTCCCATCTCCCTGCAAGAAAAATTCTGCAGGCCCTGGGATTCATGGCATCCTGCATACTACTAATACCATATGCCAGACTGCATATGAGGAAATTACAATGGTACCTAAAAAGTGTTTGGACTCAACACTCTCACAGTTTAGAAGCAGTAATACCAATGATTCCCTGCCTACAGCAGGAGTTTCTATGGTGGGCACAGGCATTTCGCCTAAATAAGGGTCAGCCTTTTACCCTACCCACAGTCAGGCAGACTCTAACAACAGATGCCTCGGATTACGCCTGGGGAGCACACATGGCAGGAAAATGCATTCCTCGGGCAAGTGGACCACAGACCAGATGCATCTTCACATCAATCAAAAAGAGATGCTCGCTGTTCAGAATGCCCTAACAGCTTTCAAGGATCTTCTGCATCCAGGACAATTATTATTAAAGACAGACAACACCACAGTAATGTGGTACATAAACAAGCGAGGGGGCACTCATTCTTATCCCCTATGCAGGCAAGCCATGACCTTGTGGAACACAGCTCTAACGTATCAAGTTCACCTGCAAGCACAATTCCTGGCAGGAAAGGAAAATACTCTGGCAGACGATCTAAGCAGAAATATCATCGACCCTCACGAATGGAAATTGAATCCAAAAATCTTCAGCATGGTATTGCAAAAATGAGGACGCCCAGACATAGATCTTTTTGCCTCCCCACTGAATTGCCAACTACAAAGATTCTGCAGAAGGACTTCTCACAAACAAGCATGGAAAGTGGATGCTCTTTTGTTCAGCTGGAAAAACCTAAAAGTTTATGCCTTCCTGCCACTGCCTCTCCTTTCAAAGGTACTCCTAAAAGTCAGACAAGAAAAACCACAGATGATCCTGATTGCTCCAGACTGGCCACGCCAGCACTGGTACCCTATCTTAAGGAAGTTAGCTCAAGGCCCACCATAGATTTTGCCTCAAATTCCACACCTTCTGACTCAACAAAACAATCGGATCCTGCACGGTCAGCTCAAAACCCTAAACCTGACTGCATGGCAGATTCATTAGTCAAACAGGCAACACCTCTCTCTAAAGCTGTTATGGATGTCATTTTGGAGGCCAGGAGGCCTAGCACCAGGAAAGCTTACTCAGAAAAATTGAAGAGATTCTGCGCCTGGAACCAGGCTCAAAGCCTTGACACTCTTGTTCCAAGCATTCCTCAGATTTTGACAAGCAATTGTGAACTTGAATCAACCCAAAGACCCAGCTAATACAAACAAGTTCAAAATCCACTGGTAGGGTGCTATGAAGAAATACTAAAATGTTGCCATAAAAATCAGGTTTATTGCACTAATAAAAACAATGAACACTAGTAAAAACGGTTGAGCGCTTTCGTCTATTGCAACTAGACTTCATCAGAACCATACTTTAAATGACTCCATACATTTAAATCATGACTAATACTTTTTCCACCAATCCCAGTTCATAGTCTCCTCCCACAAATAAAAGTTCCATCATAGCTTATCAAAATACAAGCTAACATACTTTTGTTCACTATACATAATAGTCTACGTCATTGTAAAATTTGACCTATCCATAACTAATAAAAATAATCTGACATGTATAAACAAATTGGCTATTGCCTACCAGGAATAATAAAAACAAAAACCAAAACTAAAATATAAAATTCAAACCTTAGCTTGCAAAATAGGTTTGATAGAGATAAAATCATTAATGCCTGGTGGAAACGTGGCATTTAATAAAATCTGCTACCTAACCTCTTTCTCCCCCAAAATGTACTTGGTACAGCCCCCTCTTTGTGATACATTCACTATCTCTAATATAGCAAACTTAAAAGTACTACAACCTGCACTATCCCTTGCGTGCCTGTACAAGGCATTGTTCTCATCCTTCCTTTTAATTGCATATAAATGCTCATAAATTTGATCCTTCAAACGTCTCCCTGGTCCAACATAAAACAGGGACAAGATGTGCAAAGGACAAAATATATAACATTTTTAGTGTTACAGTTACCATAACAAAAATTAACTACATTTTTACTGATATTATTTACCTGTATATTAGTATCCACCAATATTGACCCACTTTGGTTGCAATGCCCAGACTTCCTTGTACCAACCTGACATGCTTTAGAGTTTGTACTATTCCTTTCAAATTTTTTCTTCAGATTGTTACCTACACTATAGACGAACCTAGGTTCATTACCCACAATAGAAAATAATGTCTCATCACTCCTTAAAATGTTCCAATTATTTTTAATTACATTTTTTATATCTTTCGTATGACTACTATATGGTTACACACATGCCATATTAAATTCACCATCCTCACCTTGTAAATGATTTGTTTCATTATTATCAGGGGAAATGCCTAGTAAAGGTTTATATCTAGTGCCCCACTGTTTACCAACATAATCTATAGTGTCTTTTATAACATGTTCAGGGTATCCTCTCTCTCTCTAAACAATCGTACCTATCGTATTTAATTCCTTCAACATCTCCCCATGCTCAGATGTCATTTGAGCTGCATGGATACATTGACCCTTAACAATATTATTTTTCAATCTAACTGGGTGACAGCTGTTACAATCCAAATAAGCATTACTGAATGTCTCCTTTCTAAAAATATTAGATTTCAAACTAGTGGATGTCAAAGTAATGTAGGTATCTAAGTATGCAATACCTTCTGAACTGTACTGGTGAGTAAAAAATATGAAGTGGAGGTATTAGGATACTGTATAAATTGTGGAATATCATTGTATTCCCCATCCCATACTATGAAAACATCATCCAAAAAATGCAAATATAGAATGATCTGCTGCATTTATCTACTATTGAAAATATATTCATGCTCCCAGTCTAATAGAACCATGTTAGCATATATCGGGGCACAGGCAGTCCCCATAGCTACACCTTTACTTTGTCTGTAATATTCACCCTCATAATAGATAAAGTTGTAATCCAACACCAGACTCCTAAATTCTTCTATTAATTTTATTCTATCCCACGAAATATCTGTGAATTTTCTAATACTGTTTATAAATCTTTCCATCCTTTCATTTCGTGGGATACATGTAAATAAATCTTTTACATCTATGGTAACCAAAACTAAATTTGGTTTCCAAATAGATGGAGATAATCTTCCTAGAAAGTCCCATGAATCTTTAACTAAATGTTCTACATTGGAATAGATAGATTTAAGCCAAGTATCTATAACTTTTCCAAACGGGAAAGTTTTGGACCTAATGCTACTGCCCACAGATTTTACAATACTTAACTGAGATGCTGGACAGAGGCCTATCCTTCTCATCAATTAAGATCCATGCCTCTGCCATTTCCGCACATTACAACACGGATCCTCCTTTATTCTCTCATCCCTTGCTCAAGCAGTACCTCAGAGCGGCTAAAAACACAAGACCGCCCCGGAGAGCACCAACACCAACTTGGGACCTCAATTTTGTTTTGGAAAAACTGACCCTGCCGGCCAATACAGCCGATCTAAAATTTTTATCATGGAAAACAGCTCTGCTCCTGGCAGTAACTTCAGCAGAAAGAGTCTCAGAGCTACAGGCATTAATGGCAGTGGAACCTTTTATAATTTTTAATCAGGACATGGTTTCTTTAAGGACAAACCCTACCTTTATGCCAAAGGTGGTATCTAGTGTGGCTCTTAACCAAGCCATCCATTTGCCAACTTTTTATCCAAACCCCCAGAATAAAGGGGAGAAACTTCTGCATTCTTTGGATATACACAGGCAGCTACGCTTCTACTTGGACAAAACAAAAGCTTTCAGGAAAACTGAGCAACTGTTTGTAGCATATGCTGCAGGATCACAGGGCAAGGCTATCTCAAAGCAGACTATATCCAAATGGATAGGACACTGTATTCGTTACTGCTACACACAGCATGGAAAATCAGTCCCAAATAACATTAGGCCACATTCCACCAGGGCAACAGCCACTTCAACAACCTTTCTCAGAGAAGTACCTACCAAGGAAATATTGGAGGCTGCAACTTGGAGTTCAGTGCACACCTTTACCAAGCATTACCACCTGCCTCTTTACTCTAAATCCAGAGCAGGATTTGCCAATGCAGTTCTGCAGGGCCTCGTAGCCATTCCTAACTCTCTATAGACCAGCCACCCAACCTTAGCTTTGGGATTCTACCCAAGTGTAATGACTGCAGCAGTGTAACACGATGAACATAGTACAGTTTTGTACCTACCATAAATGTAGATGTTCGAGGGTTCACACTGCTGCAGTCCAGGTTACCCTCCCTCCATCCCCTCTGAACTAGCTGGACTTATCTATACCTTTCCATCCTATACAACCTTTGTGGTGTATTTGCTTGTAACTGAAGGTATTGTTTTTATTTTTTATGTATATTTTTTATTAGCAATATGTATTGCCTACCTACATGAGGGCACCTGACATCTGGGGCAAGAAAAACTGAAGAAAATGGTGTCGGATGCATCTTGTATACCCCTGGCGCACTGACGTCAGGGAAGAAGCGACAGCAACCGACGCCGGACCAAGACTTTGGAACTCTGGCCGACTGCGGGACCGCCTGACGGCAGGATAACTCAAGTGTAATGACTGCAGCAGTGTGAACACTCGAACATCTACATTTATGGTAGGTACAAAACTGTACTCTTCTGTTCCTGGAACCAAACTCGGGATGAGCACAGCAGCGCCCAATTTACCTCAGATTCTTCAATATTTAACTGAGATGCTTCACAAGGACCTTTCCTTTTCCTCCATCAAAATTCATGCCTCAGCCATTTCAGCTCATTACAACACAGAACCACCCCGCTTCTCTCATCCACTGCTCAAGCAGTTCCTCAGAGGGGCCAAACACTTAAGACCACCCAGGAGAGCCCCCTACTCTAGCTTGGGACCTTAACTTTGTATTGGAAAAACTTACTCTACCTCCCTTTGAGCCAGCTGCAAATGCAGAGTTGAAATTCCTTTCTTGGAAAACAACCTTTCTTTTAGCCATCACTTCAGCAAGAAGGGTGTCTGAATTACAGGCCCTTATGGCAGTGGGGCCTTTCATAATCTTTCATTCTTCAGACTACTCAACTTTTACCCTCGATGCCTCTGGTGTAGCATCTACAGCCCCCATGGACCAGGAGTTAGCCACATTCTCAGCAGCTGTTAGGGTTCTTTAGTAGGTAAGGGAGAGTCACTCATGATGCTGGTTGAGGGAACAGGGAAGACTTCACTGTTTGGTCAGAATGTTGTGCCCATCTCTGGGGAAGCTACTGCTGGCACTAGTAACACTACGGGTTCCATTTTTCCTGTGAAAAAGAAACAAAAACTAAACGTGCATCTTTTCCTCCTCATGTCCTCTTAGATAGGAGTAGTTTACTGGATTTGGCTCATGGTTTAATTCAGGCTATTGATGCTTCTTATAAGGTGGTTTCTTGTCAAACAAAGAAGAATACATTTTTCCTGAAGAGATTCAAGATTCTGAATCTGAACAAGAAGATTGCCAGATGTTGGGTTTTCTCTTCAGTTTTTCTGATTCAGAGGAAAGCCCAGTTTCTGATTCTCCCTGTGGATTTTCTTTTTCTCTGAGACCATTTCCATAATGTGCCAGTGTTTTCAGTGGGAGGACACAAAGCTTTCTCAATCCTTCAGAAAATGCTGTGGACATTTACGGAAGGAATTTCCAGAACCTTCACCCATTCCCTCAGTTCTGTCAGTTCTGAAGGTGTGTGTCACTGCCTTCAATTTTCCTGATAGTTAGCCTGCTGCCCCTAAAAAGGCAGGTAGAATGTATAACATTCATCAGTGTTTTCAAGTTTTTACTCTTCCCAGACCTGACCCAGCAGCTGTATCTTTAGTTCATCCTGCTGCTGCTAAACATTTGGTTAATTCCAGTAAAACACTTTCTGATAATGATGGGAAGTTTATTGATAAGTATGGGGGAAAAGTCAATGCTTCCACAACTTTAATTTTCAGAATTTTGAATTGTCAGGCTCATATGTTAGTTTATTTTGACTAATTGTGAAGTTATAATGAATGTCTTGTCTGCAGTTTCTTATGAGCAAAATTTTGCTTTAAATAATTTAGTCTCATCCATTGTGCAAGTTATAAGTTATTATTTACAGTTTGTGAATAACTCGGTTGATACTACTACCCGGACTGTGGCCTCTGGTATTGTTTTGAGGGGGTTTGCCTAGCTGCATTCTCAGAGCCTGCCAATCAATGTGAAAATGAGATTTTAAATTCTCATTTGGATAGAGATTTAGTTTTTGTTCCCTCTGCTGCAGAGGTCATCTTAAAGTGTGATGAAAAGGGTAAGTTGATATAGGGAATCTAAGGTTTTTCTCAAAGTTTTCTAAGGAATTCTCTAACCCTCATTCAGTTTTGACAAACAGCAAAGTAAATGGTCTCAACACAATGAGAGTAAATGGACATTTAAGAAGTGGCTTGGGGGGTTCCAAAAAGAATTCAGGCACCCCCAAACCCAAGGTCTGTCCAATAAGTCAGAATGACTATTTAAAACATATTGTCCACACCCTGGCAGCCCCTTTTATCTTCCAGAAAGTCTTAATTTCCACTTTTCTCTTTGGCAATAGATTGCTTCAGACAAATGGGTTCTCACGATCATCATGGTTACAGATGACAGTAGGAAGAAACGCTCCTTTTCACGGGCAATTCGTCATCCACCAGACCCCAGACTATGCTATCTCAAGGAGTGATAAAATCATTTCCTCCTTCCCAGGTTGGAAAGAGTTTTTATTTAGGGATGTTTTTAGTGTTAAAGAAAGAAGAATGCTTAGGGACCTGTTCTGGATCTTTCTTTGCTAAAGCTTTTTGTTATAGTGCCCAAGTTCAAAAAGATGTCCCTTTACAACCTGTAACCTCTTCTTCCGCAAGGTTTCCTGTCAACACTCTGCTAATAAGATACTTATTCCATCCCTTACAGTTTTGTGTGTCTGCATCATGTTATCAGTTCTCTGTCGGACTCTGGAATTATCCACTGCACAAAGGCTGTTCAAAAGTCTCATATTCCAGTTAAAGCTTAATGCAGGTTACTGGGTATCCACGTTTTCCATATATAAATGAATGACTTATCTTTGTAGAGTCTTTCTCAGTGTCATTTGGGTGAGAGCTCTGTTATGCAAGCTGGGACTCTAGGAGAACATTCAAAAGTCTTTTTCCACTTCTTCACACAGGATTGTGTTCCTGGGTTGTTAGCTAGACACCTCAGTTCAGAGCTTTTCTTCCACTGGAAAAAAAAAGTCAGTATCAAGGTCTATTTTTAAGGTTTTTCATTCAGACTTCAGTCACTACAAAAGAATACCTCAGGAAATTTTGGGTCTGGTTGCATCTGTGATTTGTATGTTACACCTGGCAAGACTCCACATGACAAAGGTACATTTGTGTCTGAAGTTCCTTTTGTCCCAGCATTAGCATCCCTTGTCTTTTTAAACCCCTTGTGTTTGTCAGAAGAGAAATCATTTGGTGGAGGTAGCAAAGTTCCCTAAAATCAAGTCTCTCCTTCTCCCTCTCTCCTCCAAAGCAGTCAGTCACCACTTAACCCTCGACTTTGCGTGGGGAGCAGTTTCAGGAGGGATAAAATTGCAGGGTGTGTGGGACACCAAGGACAGGTACAAGGATATAAATATAAAGGAAATGCTAGTCCTCATTAAGGCACTTTAGCTCTCTGAATCATCTTTGGTCCCTTGGACATCTTTATCTGGTACATCAGTAATCAAGGGGGAACCAGGTCTTATCCCTTTGCAGACTAGCCATGTTAGCTTTGGGATATAGCTTCACAGCACAGTCACATTGTACAGACATCCTGCAATCCTGTTAGATCAAAACTGTGTGGCAGACAAGCTGAACAGGACAAGGACAGAGCCTTATGAATGGAAACTAGACAAGGGGGTTTTAAGACTTGGTCCACATTTGGGGAGATCAACAAGTAGATTTATTTACTTCATGTCTGAACAGTCAGCTGGCAAGATTCTGCTCCAGAGCTCCATGCAAGAAGGCCAGGAAGACAGATGCCTTTTCTTTTACATGGACAGGAATATTCCCATGTGGGCTTCCACCTTTTCCACTGATATCCAGAGCAAAGAATCCCCCAAGATCATTGTAGTGAATCCCTTCTGGACCAGGCAACAGTGGCTCTCTTCTTTTAGAAATGGCTAGGGGCAATTACTACAAGTTTCCTCATAGACTTGATCTACTCACACAAGAACAGGTGGTATTTCAAACTTTCAACTGACTGCCTGGATATAGGGTCTTAATTCCCTTTAGGCACCTTTTCACTGGGGACATACAACAGGTGCAGATGGAGGCAAGAAATGTTGTTGCTACAGAATTATGTATTGCCAAGTAGCAAAGGTTTTCTACTTGGTGCCAACAACATTACCAGTAGCCATTCAGGTCTAGTTGTTCTCTGGTTTTACAATATTTGTGTGAGTTATCCTATGGCCTTTCTTACTCCTCCATCAAGGTTCATTTATTATCCATTTCAGCATGTCTGGACATGGATCTTCCTCTTTTAATGCATTCTCATGTCAAAATGTTTTTGAAAGGGGTTTTACTTAAGATGCCCCCGTGAAAAAAGGTGGTCCTTCCTTGGGATCTTAATTTTGTGTTAGATAAGCTAACATTTGATCCATTTGAACCAGCTAATCAGGCTGACTTGAGATTCTTAACATGCTGATTGCTCTGACTTTGCAAGAAGAGTATCCAATTACAAGCTCTTATGGTCAGTCAACTTATCTCATTTTTCTAATTTTCCACAGAGACTGGGTTTCTTTGAGAACTAAAGCATGTTCTTCATGATTCAATGTTACAGTCCATATGTGTGGGATTTCTTGCTGTGGAAAGCCTTTGGTCGGCTTGACTGTTAGAGAAAAAATCCCCTCCTCCTTAGGCTGACAGACATCCTAACCAATGTCAGTGCGCCTGGGCATATAGGGAGCCAGCCAATGTCAAAGTATCAGTCTTTTCTTGCAGTCGGAGCCCAAAGCAGTGTTTCAGTGCATTGGTCAGTCTGCACCAGAGAGAGAGAGAAGTCGTCCGAAAGATAAGTACCCCACTGGGGAATACTTTCTCTTTCTTTAATACATGTCAGGTAAGGTAAACAATTGTCTCTGCTGTGGTAAGTAGATCCCACACAGAGACCTCCATTTGCTTTGTGTCACCTGTTTAGGCCAGGATCACGACTTACTAGTTGCCATTTTTGTGCTCGTTTTAATTCTAGGATGATCAGATGTAGGGCCAAAATCTTAGCTAGATTCCTTAGTCTTGAATCTACTCCTCAGCATCTGATGGCGTCTGCCGGTCATTCCGAGTTCGAGCAGCCTAGACGTAAGATGGAAAAAGAGACCCAAGCTTAGGGCCTCAGATGACAACCATTCTCCATCTGTTTCTTCTTCAAGGCTTGGGATCATTGAAGGGAAAACCCTTTTGCAGCCCCTTTCTTTGTCTGAGATGATGGCGCAGGCCTCTGTCAAGACCCGTTCGGAGTCCAAAATGCTATTGGGTCCCTCTACTTCTGCACAGACCCTTGCTTTCAGCTTGTCCGTTGGGTCCGAGGCTGCTCAGCAGGCCTCTGCTTCTGATGAGCACACTTTAACTGGTAATGCCCCTTTGTGGCTTCGGCCAACACAGCCTCCTGCAGATGGATAATTGGAGAAGGATCTCTTGGAAGACTGCTCCTTTCTCTGGATCTCTTCAGCTGCTGAGCTTAGATAATAAACATTTTTTTTCCTTTATGTCCTTTCTTTGCTTTTTCTTTCAATGCTTATATAGTGTATTGTGCCACTTTGACTTTTTTTTCTGATCAGGAATTGTATATAGGATTCTATTTTATACTTGAACTAGCACAGTAAGGCCTATGCTGTTGATTAAAAACTTCATTTAGAAGTTTTGACAAGAAAACTTGCTGATATTGCAGTTTTATTTGAAGTTATGATTATTTGATGTGATTGAGCAGGATTATAGCATATTAAATTATATTTTTTGTTTAAATCACAGTTTTGGCTGCATTTTTGTACATTAAACATGTCTGACAGGAATTTTCATCAGTTAATGATTAATTTCTTGTTCTACTATTTTAGACTGTAATGTATCCATTTTTACTGCTGAAACTAGTTTTTTTATATACAGAATTAGGGGGCATTTATGCATGTATTTTGTCCTTGGTATTGTGTTACTGAAACTACTGTAATTTTATTCATTGCAGTATTTAGAATGGCAATCCTCTGTAGAAATGAAGTACATTTACCTCTTGGCGCCATTTTACGTGTTCTGGCAGGAATTTTTCATGAGTTTGGTTTAGTTTTTTTTGTCTAATATTGTTTTATATTATATCCATTCATTTGGACTTGATTGATTTTTTTTTTTGTTATATGAACAAAAGTGCTCCTGCTTTTGTATTTTGTGCTTGGAGCGGTTACTAAATCTACTGTAATTTATTTCAGTGCAGTGTTCTGAATAATATCCCCTGCAGAAATAGAGTTCAGTTTGCTATTTTAGAGAGAGCATAATGGAATTTACCCATTTTGTACTGGCTGCCCATTAAGCAGTTATGTGATATTGCTCTGGCTAGTATTTTGTCCCCTGAGTTGGACTTCGATATGAGCCCCCACCACCACCATATACCCCTTGTACACCTAAAATACACACAAGTTAATCAGGAAATATGTATCAGCCTATGGCTTGTGACTCAGCAGTAGCCATGGGCAGGCTATTGAACACTCACCTTTTGCCTCCTGGTTTGCCTATGTGGAGGCAGTAACACAACACAACACTGCATGGCAAGAGAGTTAGATACATCCTCCTGGGCTGTACCATTGCCTGGTTCAGGGTACAGGAGAACCAAACTGTTAAGGTGCTGGGGAAGTCTGGTATAGAATCTGTTGCCATTTTTATGTTTCCCCCTTGAGATTCTTCCACTAGGGCAGTGCATAGAAAAAAAGAGGGAGAAAATGCACCATGTTACAGGGCAACAGTCTCCGACTGTGTTTTCAGTTGAGCTGGTGGCTATGGCTTGATCCATTATTCAGGCCTTTGATTATGGGGTGCAAACCCTAGTTATCAATGCCAGCACTCCTACCCCCATTCATCCACCTGGGATCTTGATTTTGAAGAGGATCCAGAATCTGAGGTTTCAGAAGTATCAGAATCTGACCAGTCAGTTTCCTGTGAAGTCGAACAGGTTCAGAAACCCAAACAGATGTTTACTTTTCCCCACATACTGGCTAGATTTAGGGATGTATTCATTTGGGAGCTAATATTCGGTGGACCTCAAAATTAGCAGGGTATATGATCTTTGCGAGAATGAGGCCCTAGACATGGCAACCTTCCCTCTTTTGATCCCAGCATTGGCGGATGTGTTTAAGAAGGCCTGCAGTTCTCCATTGCTGAATGAGCCTCTGTCTAAAACTGTGTTCAAGAAATTCAGGTGTGCTCCGCGCCAGTGATCTTACCAAGGCAAGTGGCTATAATCTTAGGGAAAGAAGCTGTGTGGTCCAGCACTTTCAAAATGTTTAACTGTTGTTGCTTTGTTAGTTTGTGTTGAGGTGTATATATGGGTCTACTTTATTAACTTGTTCGAATGCATAAAGATCGACACATATGCATCAAACTCCTTAACGTTCAAAAGTTAATAAAGAAATAAAATACACAGGGAAAAAAAAAGATGTAGGCAGGGGGGCAAGCCCCCCTGCTACTTAAATATACCAACTCCGTGATTGCACTACATTGAAGTAAACAGAAATCTCCATCTACGGAGATTTCTGTTTACAGTTTTTGACGGCTTTCACTTTTGATGCATGTGGTTCGATCCATATGTGTTTGTGGTTTTACCCTTTCGCGTAAATAAAGTAGACCGTATATATAGTTTTGAAGAGTTTGCTACATTGTTACCTGCTGTGCAGATAGGTTGTGAGAGTGGTTGTTTCCAGTGTTTCTCAAGTGTTTAAACCGGCTTTAGAGAGTACCTTGGAGGGGGCTGATACTTTGTCTAGAAATGCAATGATGTCAGTGGCGATAAGGAGATATGCCTGGTTGCACAGCCAATACTTTTCTGATGAGATAAAAAAGAGATTGTGTATCTTGCACTTTATTCTGATTTTATGTTTTGTTCAGGAACTAATCAAATCCTAAAACACTGAGATGACAGGGATAAACTAATTCAAGAAGTATCCCATCATTATCAACCACCCTATTCCCATTTTCTTCATGGGTTCAGGGTGTCGTTAACTGTCACCATCTCTCTCGATTCAGTGCCACACTTCTACATTCTGAGCACTCATGCCCGAGTGTCACAGGTGGTCTCTTGCACAGCTCATCCACCTCTTTGCTGGATGCCCTTGTTTCTTCTTGCCTTCTTCCTATCGGTTCCAAATCTTCACCAGATTGTCTTCTGCTTTTCTGCACATGTGCCTGAACCACCATAATCTGTTTTCTTTGATCTTTTCTGCAATTGGAGTTACTTTGGCTTCTACTCTTATGTTCTCATTTCTTCGTCTGTCCCACAGTGTGTATCCTACCACCCATCTTGGGCACTTAATTTCCATCACATCTAATTTCCTCATCTACACTGCCTTTACTACACATGTTTCTGTACCATACAGTAGTACTGGTCATACCACTGTTTTGTACACCTTACTTTTCAGCTTCTTAGGCATTCTTCTCTCATAGAACAGTAAAATCAAAAACCCCACAAGGAGTTAACTATGTGACTGAAAAACGTAGGCAAACAAAATATATCTTGGTAACAACACACAGTAGAGACTAACAATATAAAAACAAAATAGCTTTAATAAAGAAAACAACACTGGGTAAGCACTTTCTCACCATATAGGTGCTTCTTCAGACCACATATAACACAAATAAATTCCAAAGCAATTATATACAATAAAATAAGACGGCATTAAAAGTAAACCAATCACAATGCATGAGTAATTAAAATTAGCAAACCAAATCTCTTGATTTAAAAATTGGTTTAATAGAGAGCCTACCATTCAAACCAAGCATTTTATCTGCCTGGAATTTAATGATCCAGTTTAGCTCCCTCCTTTCTGTGTAGTTCTTAAAATCACCTAGACATATGCCATGTTCTGCCACCTCAGTCTCCATAAAAATAAACCTGTGGGAGCTATCATTGTTCAAAATGTCTTTAAAAGTGCACTTTTATCATCATCTGTACGTATACTATAAAGATGTTCCCTAATACGTTCAAACAAGGCAGGATTAGTTTTGCGAACATAAAAGCAATTACAGGAATTACAGACTGTTAAGTAAACAACATGTAAAGTATGGCAATTTGCAGTAACTCTAGAGTTATATCTAACCCCTAGCATGGGATGTATAAACTCAAAGTTGATATGTCTGTAGTAATTACAAGAACCACAGGGTTGGGTGCCAGAAACTCTTGGTTCAGCTATATTGATGCTATAATGGGTCCTGTAGCATAGTTGCCTTTTTAACGATTTTTTATTCCTCTATCTGTAACAGGATCTAACACCCACTAAGTCCCTGATGCACTCATCTGTCTGCAGAATAGACCAATTAGCTTCTATGACATGCCTCACTGCTTGGACATCATTGGTGTAAAATAAAGTAAGAGGAACATAATCCCTACAAACTGTATTAGGTGCATCACTGGTTAATGACGACACAGCTTCTCCACTGGAAACTGGAGAGAAATAGGGCTTGGCCCTGCTAGAACACCGTTCTAATGTATCCCTCATCATATTGTCTACTTCACCTGACCTGTAACCTCTATTTTTGAAATCACCCCCTAGCTTAGCCATATTGCTCTGAAACCTGGGCGCAGAATTATTTGATCTCGAAACCCGTATACCTTGTCCTCTAATGACATTTCTACAGACATGCGGCGGGTGCATGCTGTTCTTGTGCAATAATGTGTTTTTCTTGCGGGGTTTCTTATATAACTCTCTGATAATATAACCGTCGGCATACTTAGTTGTCCTAGCATCTAAAAATTCTATAGACTTCTAGAGCAATCGTATGTGAACTTTAAAAAGTGGTTGTAGTATGTAAATATAAAATGAACTGCAGTAACTATTCACTAGTGCCCTTCCACAAAAATAAATATAATCTACAAATCTTTTGTAGAAAATTACATTGGTAGCAAAATCATTACCTTTATGTACAAACTCATAATGCCATTGTGCCACTACAGTGTTGGTGTAGGTATTGGCACACAATGTTCCCATAGCTATGCCAACTTTCTGAAGGAATGATTTTGCTACCAATGTAATTTTCTAGAAGAGATTTATAGATGATGATTATTTGTTTGTGGAAGGGCACTACTGAATAGTTACAGCAGTTATTTTTTTATTTACATACTACAACTACTTTTTTAAAGTTCATATATGATTGATCAAGGGAGTCTATAGAATTTTTAGATGTTAGGATGATTAAAGGAGAACCGCACCCACGGACTCAAAAAACTTGTTTATTTCATCATGGTTTGATGTTTCCTACATTTTAACAACACTCTGGGACTAGTTACAGATTTTTAAATATTTTTATACATAATTTGAGTCTGACCACATGGGGTCTGGCATCTTGAAGTAATTCTGATTGTTTAGTCTGCCTCTAGGTATCCCACAATACAGTGCTCATCTGTAAAAAGTTATATCACGCAGGCCTCTTTCTTCCTAAAACTCCTGTCACTGCATTGATTTTACATGCATACACTGCTATCTTTTCAGTCAGTTTTAAGCAACATTTTATGCTGTTCAGTGACTACCTAAAACACAAACAGTGCAAATGCCACAGAACAGACTTTCAAAGTGCTTTTTACTGCTGCTGCTGCTTTTTAGAATAGCTAAACTGCATTTTTTTGTTTGTTTTTTGTGAAACCTGAATTTTATTACTTTGACTCATCTCCCATCCCCCTTCACTCCCAACTTCCCTAGCTGTCAGAAGTGCTAAAGGTAATTTGTGCTGTTACCTGCTGTGATTGACAGCTCACAGCAGGGGACTTGTTCTAGCCTTTATTTTCTGTATGTGTATGGGAAGGACCAGGGAGATGTGAACATTGCAGCATGGGTGGGTTTTTAGGACGGTCATAGTAATGTCATTTTGGGGAGGGAATTGGCCAGAAAACTACCTGTATTCAGTGGCCTTGATGGCATCAATGAATTGGAGACTTTTCCAGGGCGGGTTAAAATTTTTTTGAAAGTGAAACCAACACAGTACAGTAAGGCACTGTTCTAGTGGAGCGAAACAGCCAATTTAAAATATTTTAAATGCTGTGGTGTTTATTCATAGCAGGGACAATAAATAGGGAGAGAAAGGACAGAGAAGTTGAGTATTTAATAACAGAATCCCATTGTTGTCCTTTAAGAATATCAGCAGTTGTGTTATCACTGAGTTTTACAAGGAATCCTTTTACACCAATGATGTTCAAGCAGTGAGGGATGTCATAGAAGCTAATTGGTCTATTCTGCAGACAGATGAGTGCATCAGGGATTTAGTAGGTGTTAGACCCTGTTATAGATGCAGGAATAAAAAATTGTTAAAAGGCAACTATGTTACAGGACCCATTCTAGCATCAATATAGTTGAACCGAGAGTTTTTGGCACCCAGAATTGTGGTTCTTGTAATTACTGCAGATATATCAATACTTTGAATGAGTTTATACATCCCATGCTAGGGCTTGGATATAATTTTGGACTTATGGTGAATTGCTGTACTTTACATGTTGTTTACTTAGCCCTCTGTAATGCCTGTAATTGTTTTTACGGTGACAAAACTGATCATGCCTCGTTTGAACATATTAGGGAACATCTTTATAGTATATGTACAGCTGATGATAAAAGTGCACTTTCTGAACACATTTTGAACAATGATAGCTCCCACAGGTTTACTTTTATGGTGATTTGAGATGGTTGAACCTGGCATACGTCTAGGTGATTTTTTTAAGAACTACACAGAAAGGAGAGATTTAAACAGGATCATTAAATTCCAGGCAGATAAAATGCCTGGTTTGAACGGTAGAGTCTATTAAACCAATTTTGAAATCAAGAGATTTGGTTTGCTGATTTTAATTATTCATGCATTCTGATTGGTTTACTTTAATGCTGTGTCATATTTTATTGTATATAATTGCTTTAGATTTTTTTGTGTTATATATGGTCTGAAGAAGCACCTATATGGTGAGAAAGTGCTTACCAGTGTTATTTTTCTTGATTAAAGCTATTTTGTTTTTTTATTGTTAGTGTCTGCCGTGTATCTGTTACCGACATGTATTTTTTTGTTATTCTCTGATACACTACACCTGACACACTGTGCCAGTTGGCTGTAGCACCTCTGATTTCTGGCTTTGACCTCTTCATTCATACTTCGCTTCTCCTCAAACACCCCTACCAGATACTTGATACTGTTAATCTGTTCCACTGTCTTCCCGACTGAATTCTTAGCTTCTTATGATTTACCCATTTTACCGCCATTGCCACTGTCATTATCTGTGCACAATTTCTTCCGATGTGCCTTCAGTTTTGCATTCCATTCCCCTATCCTTTACTGCGGTTCTTGCTCAGAGTCTGCCTGTAATGCCATATTGCCTGCATAGAGCAACTTTGTTGATCTGTTCCCGCCAACCTGTTTCCTTATGCAGTCGACCACCAGTATGAACAGCAGTGGGCTTAGAGCTGAACCCTGATGCACACCCACTCCCACTAGGAACCCCTGCATGATACCGAACTCTGTTCATACTGGAGTCATTGGGTCCTTGTACATAGCCTGCACCAATTCTACCAATGTTTTTTTGACTTTGAACTACTGCAGGACTTCCCAAATCAGCTTTCTTGTGACCTTGTCATATGCTTTCTCTAAGTCTAGGAATGCCCTATTGGACTCTTTCTACATGTGTAGCTTCTTTTCAACCATCTGTCTCACTGCAAACATTGGTTCAGTTGTGCTGCATCTTGATCTGAATCTGAACTGCTCATCTCCCATGTTATTTTCTACTGTTGTGCTTCTCCGTTTATCAGTCAACCTCTCCAGAGCTTTCATGTAATGTGACAGAAGTTTGATACCTCTGTACCGCCCACAGCTGTGGATGTCCCCTTTGTTCTAGTACACTGCCACATGTCTATTCTTCAGTCATGTGGGATATGCCTTTTTCCACACTGCTATGAGTATCCGTAGGAGCCATTTCTTCTCTAGCTCACTGAACATCTTGATCATATCTCCTGTGACTTCATTTGAACCTGCTATTTTCCCTGACTTAATTTTCCTTAGTGCTATTACTTCTGTGTTGAGCTCCTCTTTTTTCATCTTAGGCAGTGTCTGGGGCAGTACACCTTTTGTAAATACTGCTTCTGTCTGCCTTTGATGTTATGTTGACTGGTGTGCAGGTTATTGCTGGCATCCCTTATGAAGAATGTCCGACTATTTTCTTGATCTTTCTATTTTTGTCTTGCAGCCTGATATAGTTTTTGTGCCACTTACTGAGGCAAATTCCAGAAGCTGTATTGCCGGTGATGCTCTGTTCTTTGCTATTGCAACTCCTTTCTTTAGCCTCTTATTATTCAACCAGTATTCCTTCCTAGCCTGGTCTGTCTTTTCTGTCTCCCACTTTTTCCTGCTCTTCTTTCTTCCTGGACTTCTGCATTCCAGCACTAACTTTTCATATGTACCTTATTTCCATACCTGGCTCAGCCACATATCTGTTATGCAGTCTCTCACAAATGCTGATTTGAGGCACTCCCATTCTTCTTTAACTACACCCATTTTTTCTTCTTGGGGTGCTACAGCCTTGAGTAATTCTTTGAACTGTTGTACTTTCTCTCCAGTCAACTTCCAGGTCTTCAGCCCTCTATTGACCTTAGAGTCTTCTGATTGCAGCTGATAGTGACAATCAGTGGTTTATGCTGTGGGCTGACTGCTTCACTGGGGATGACTTTGCAGTCACTGATTCTACACCAATGCCCTTTCCTTGCTAGGAAGAAGTCTACTTGAGTTGCATGTTGTCTGCTCTTGTATGTGATCTTGCGAATGTCTGTCTTTCTGAACCGTGTGTTGGCTACTATCAAACCATTTGCCAGACAGAAGTCTAGAATGGCCTCTCCTTTATTCCTGTTGCCCCACTCATTTAGACCCAGGCAGTCCACCTATCCTGTTCTGTCTGTCCTTATATGTGCATTCAGGTCGCACATTATCATAGGTAGGTACTAGGCTATCAGCCCAAGTGCCTACGTAAGCCTAGCCAACAAGGCTCCCTGGCTTACGCCACCCAAGAAAGTTATTTTCCTGTGCCACTGTCGAGCAGAGACACAGAAGTGATCCCTGGGGTTTATTTCCTATTTCCCATCCACTCATCAAGATTTTTCTTGAAGAGTGCTAATGAAGAACTTTACTTGACATAGATGGGTAGCCTGTTCCAGAGATTGGGAAGTCTTTGGAACAGGAATCTATCCCTCCAGCATGTCCTGTTTATTGTGGTGGCAAGGTGTAGGTCCCTAGAGAGTGTAGCTCAGCGGGATTGGGATTTCTTTAGGTGTAGCATGTCCAACAGCTCTGGGTTTGACATAGCTTTATATGTTAGGCAGAGATCACCTTGGAGTAGGCGATATGCTACGGAGTAAGGCTGGAGTTTTTTGAGGCGGTCAATGTAAGGCATTTATTTGAGGCCAGTAATCCTCTTTGTGAGGTACTTCTGTGGCGTTTCCAGCTGCTGCAGATGTCTTGTGAGGTACATTCCAAAAGGGGCGTTGTACATTATAATAGGTCTAATGAGTGTCGAGTAGAGGGGAACAATGAGCTCTTTTTTCCTGGATGAGAACCCTTTTATGATGAGGTGTGCCACGTAGAAGGACTTCCTCACTACTGTGGCGATGTGACTATCAAAGGAGAGACTACTGTCCACCTGGGTCCCAAGGTGTCTTATCACACATTCGGTGTTAAGTAGATTTCTGCCTATGTGGTAGTTCATGGGTACAGAGTTTTTACCAAAGGGGAAGACACTGCACTTTTTGGCATTGAGCTTGAAGCCATGGCTCTGACACCAGGCATCTGTCTCAGTGAGGCCCTTCTGTAGGATGTCCACATCATCTGGGGACTTGACTGTCGCTCCTAGTTAACAGTCATCTGCGAACTTAGTTAGCCAGAGGCGTTCTGTGTTCGCTTGTACTTCAGAGAAGTAGATACCAAACAGGAGAGGTCCCAGGACGGAACCCTGTGATACTCCACTTGTCACTGCTTTGAGGTCAGATTTGGAGTCTGCAACTTTTACAGTGTGTGTTCTGTCAGTGAGCCAGTTGGCAACCCATCTTGTGACATAGGGATTTATACCTAGTTTAGTGAATTTAGCTATAATTCCAGAATGGGGGATGGTGCCGAAAGCCTTGGCGAGGTCAAGATAGACTGTGTGAACCACCCAACCCTCATCTACGGCTTTGGTGACTCCCTCAAAGAAATCAATCAGGTTCAGGAGGCATGAACTGCCTTTCCCAAACCCAAACTGGGTGGGATCCAGAGTTTGGGGGTTACTGATGTCTTTGCTTGAGTTCCATGATACGTTACATGGCCTTGCAGACCAGACTCATCAGGCTAATAGGTCGATATTTCCAGGGATCAGTGCTTGCTCCCCCTTTGTGGAGTGGGATAACTGTTGCTTTGCGCCATTCAGTGGGCAGAAAGCCTGATGCAAGGCTATTATTGAACATGGTGCTTAAATGGGGAGCCAGTTTGTTCTGAAGTTCGTGTAAAATGCAGCATGGGATGTTGTTCGGTCCCATGGATGCTGTGTTTTTGGCTTTAGAGAGAGCAGCTTTTACCTGCATAGTTGTAATTACAGGGACTCTGAATTCTTCCTGTATAGATATGGGCCCTTTAGGGGGTGGGGGAGGAGGTGGGGGGGCTAAAGTTAGCACTGAACCTATCTGCCAGGATGTTGGCAATATCAGTTGGTTCTGTAATTTTCGTGCCTTTGTGCTGTAACTCAGAGCAGATCTGGGTGTTGCCATCGAGATTCTTGACATAGCTGTAGAATGCTTTGTGGTTGTCCTTAGAATTAGTGGCGATTTTGTTTTCATAGCTAGCTTTCGAGGATCTTATAAGAGATCTCAGCTTCTTACTGAGGCTGACTACAGAGCTCCTCCACTCATGGGATTTTACTCTCTTTTGCAACGGTGTCTTCCTTCCGTTGTACAGTTTGTTTATGGCAGGGGACCACCAGATTGGCTTCCTTTTTTTGGAGGATAGCACGATCCATGCACTCGTGTAAGTGCTCATAGAGTGCATTTGTGTAGGATTCAGCAGTTGTAACTGTATTTTCCATCTGCATGGGTGTCATGAAGTTCACCACTTCTGTCTTAAGACACATGAAGTTGTCTTTGGAGAAATTTTTTACTGTGGTTTCCTTAATGGGGGGTGGGGGTGGGATGTGGCTATCAAGGGTGATTAATTTATGGTCGGATTGGATCAACGAGGAGTTGACTTCAGGTGTGGAACACCGGTCACTCATGTTGGTAATGACTAGGTCTAGGATATTGTTGCCCCTGGTGGGGGTGCGGATAAGTTGATCCAGGGCATTGGTGTTTATGAATTCCAGAAAGCATTGAGCTAAGGAGTTGGCACACGAGTAGTTTTCCCAGTTAATGGTGGGGTAGTTGAAGTCCTCCATTATTAGGGTGTTTGGTTGAACCCTAATATTTTCCAGTACATCAAGAAAAGAGGAGTGAGAATCCTAGGGCATGGTGGGGGATCAGTAGCAAGCTACAATTTGGATTGCAGTTTTGCCCAGAGTTAGTTGCACTTGGATAACCTCGAATGCATTATGCTGAGCAACTAGCCTGAAGGTGTGCATATCCTTAATGAATATGGACATACCTCCGCCTTTGGTGTTTCGGTCCAGGTTACATAGCTGAAAAGTGTGGTATGAGTTATAGCCTGGTAATGCAGGGGTGCACTCTGGAGCTTTGAACCAGGTCTCAGCCACTGCACAGATATCGATGATCTCCATTTTAAGGAGTGCCTCGAGTGAGTGCATTTTGAGATTTAAACTTCTAGCATTGAGTAGCATTACCCTCAGTTTTTGCTTGTTTGTTACGGTGGTGAATTTGTTATTTGAACCTTGCCTAAAAAAGGCACTGTAGGGGCAGCAAGAGCCTTAGCCAGTATCCGGAATCCCAGGGTCGACAGGTACAGGCCATCTGTGGCAAAGCATTGTGGTCTGTCGACCATGTCATCCCAAGCAGACAGATACTGGATCCCCTTAGAATGACACCAGAAGCTTAGCCAATTGTTGAAGTCAATAATTTTGTCCTTGTACTGCAGTATCATTCGTGGCGATGGCAGAATGCTACTCAGGGCTAGGGTCATACCTGCCTAGGCTACAAGATCAGAGAGCTCTTCCATGTCTCTCTTCATGTAGTCCAGGGAGGTTCATCTCCGGTCATTCACACCAACATGGACAATGACAGAGTCATATTTGTACTTGTTGTGGAGTGACCTGAATGCATGGGTTATGTGGTGAATCCTGGCACCCGACAGGCAACTGACAATAACCTTCTCCTTGTTTAGCCTGGTGAGTGGGACATCAGTGTGCCTGACTATAGAGTCACCTATGACTAGTGTGTTGGGTACATTGTTTTGCTTTATTGGCTGTGGTTGAGTGGCACACTGAGTCTGTGGGCTATGTGTCATTTGGGTTGTGTTGGGGGTTGGAGGTTGCTTGCGTTTCTGCTTTGGAGGTCTCTGTTGCTTAGACTGATTATTATTGAGAGCCTCCGCAAATGTTTGTGTTACTATGTGTGGATTTTGGCGGTGTAGATTTAGTGAGACTATTTAATGAGTGTGGTGTGGTGCAAATGTTTACCTTCTCTTCATGACTGTCAAGTTCAGTCTTGGTTGGAGAGAGCTTTACCTCCAGTTTGGCTAGATAGGTGCATCTCTCACAGGTTGTAGTGTAGGGTGGTAGGAGAGGGTTGTCTGTGTACATGAGGCAATTTCTGCATTGCCTCAATATGCCCAGATTCATCAGATAGACAGGAGAGAACACTGGGAGCTGACCCTTGGACATGCCTGAATAAAAAAACTATTTTTTTCTAGATAAGTGAGGAAAGTGAGTACAAGAGCTGTTTTTCTCTAAGTGAGAAAAAGTAAGTATAAAAACTGTTTTCTTCTAGGTAATGAGGAAGGTTGAGTGCTATAGTAATTAGTAGCTTATTTAGTGCTTACAAGTTCTGAACAAGTGCTGAGCACGAATAAGCAAATTTAAGTGCTAAAACTAAGAATCTGTATCTGCACTAGATGAGTTACAGGACAGAAACAAGTGCAAATGCAGGCTTTCAAATCAGAAAGTTGAGAGAGATGGAAGAGATTGCCCAAATGGCCAATAACTACAATTTCTGGGCCAGAACCACTCCTTATGTGGTAGACAGGTTACCTATTGCTTACCACTCCCACTGATAAGCTAGAAGGCTTCCCTACAACAGAGAAAGACTTGGGGGGCTCGGAAGCTTACATACAGTCCTGGATACAGCAAATCTGTATCTGGAACATTAGTTACAGGAAAGGTAGGAAACAGGCTTACATTATTATTTTTTTTAATACAGAAAGTAGCAAAAACAGTAGTAAAAACAATTCACATGCAGACAGTGCAAGCTAGCACACTTGAGTATGTAACAATATTAGACCAAACACAGTTTAAAAAATGCAATTAAATTAAAAAGGCCTAAAATTAAGTGCAGAAAGAGTTTATTAGGTAGAATGTGGTAAATAGATGGGACTGGGGGAGTGTCCCAGATCAAATCTACAGTGGGGCGGGCAACTGCAAAAGCCACCAAATTTAAGCTACAAGCCAGAAATATGGAGGGTGGGTGGGACAAAGCAGTTTCAACAGAGATCTAAGCAACAATTAACAGTACAAACTCTAAAACTAAAAAAATATACTCAACTCTGTATATTTGCAGATCAGTCTCTCAGAACAGGGAGACAACAGTTTCAACAGAGATCTAAGCAACAATTAACAAATTCTATAACCAAAAAATATATACTCAGCTCTGTATATTTGCAGATAGTCTGGAAGGCAGTCTCTCAGAACACAGGTTCCAGCAATTAAATGCAGGCTGTTGCTAACAGGTCAAATTTTATGCAAGTCGATGCAACAACAATTATTGTTGTCCTGCTTTATCTAGTAGGTCCTGCTAGTTCTGTGTGAAATGTACTCTTCTCTTCACTGTCAACCCTGCTTTGGGACAAAGGCTGAAATTATGAATACCGTCCTAATATTAGACTGGAGCCTGATTGCCATGAGTTTGTTACTAATTCTGATGACTTCCCTCACTGCCTTCTGAAGCCTCTCACCACAGTTCCCATACCATTTCTAGCCTGTCTTTCTCCTAAATAGTAGACTCCAGATCCTAAGCCAACTGTCTTTGCTGCATTGCTCTTCCATCTTGTCTCTTGGATATGTAGGATGTCTGTCCTCCTCCATATAATCATGTCATCACTTCCAAGATCCCTCCTGTCAATGAACCTACATTGAATGTAGCAATTCTTAGTTCACATTTAGCAGATTGATTGATTTTATGTCCAGCTTTCGCTCAACAGAGCTATTCCAGGTAACACAGGCTGACCGGTAACTTATTAAGCAGGGCTGCTGGGCTTTATGGCAGGCACACGCACTCACCGTTTACATGGGTATCTTGGTATAGGATGGGTCCTCAACCCACTTATCACCGGAAAATACCTATGGCCTATTAAGGCAAAATTAGTCAACATGACCAAATCACCTAGAACCATATTTTACACCATCAAGTAGCTAGCCCTGCCACAGCGTGCAGTCTGTGATCCGTATTCTCCTGAATTGAGGATGGTGTGCACCACAGTAGATGCCCAAAGCAGCTGATCTGTAAAACCCTTTTCACTATAGGGCACCATGTAGTGTCTGTGCTGCTGCCCATAGCTCCATTTGTGGTTGAGTTTAAGATGGCAGCACTCGGCATGTTTTTTAGAGGTGGGTGGAACCACACAGAGACGCACAGAGAACATGCAAACTCCAAGCAGGCATTGGTCAAGATTGAACCTTGTGCTTGGGAGGTGAAGACCTAACCATTATGCCAACTGGTCTGTAAAATGTTCCATATCCCCAAGTCTCCCCCTCCCCCAAATAAGCAGGGTAATTTTTGATGAGCCTACAGACAGAAATCCAGAAAACAGGGTGAAGCCAAAGCCTATATGCAGGAAACAATAAATAAATAAAAACAAACTCAGCAACATATAATTAAAATAAAAGTATTTAATATGTACGCAACAGCAAAGCTTTTGGGGAAAACACTGAGGAAGGGTTGTTTTCCCAAAAGCTTTGCTGTTGCTTGTACTCATTACAGCCGAGTGACGCCTCCAGGTGCATCTGCAGTTACTGCCTACTGCTCCTCTAGGCGTCAAATATTGCTTGTTCATATTTGCATTAATAATTCCAAAACCATGCCCTATACGAGGTATCAGAATATTTTATCTTGAGGCCTACATGATGGCAAACACAATTGTATTGATATTTGACCTATGTCAATGAGTATTTGTTAGAATTGTAAGGTGATAACTTTATTTTTTTAAAGACTCAAGCCACGCCCACTAGGAGTTAAAGGTGCACAATCAAAAGAGCTGTACTGGAGGGAATGAGTATTTTATTTTCACATTGCTGAGTTAATTTTTATTTGTTGTTTCCTACAGACAGAAATCCCAGCTGAACAAAAAACAAGACACCAGAAGGAAATAGCAGGATGAGAACTCCGCCAAACCTAATGAGCGGCTTTTTCCCAAAGGGATGACACCCCTCTTCCAACCTTTGATTATGCTATGGTTTGGCTCTCATCATCCTCAAAAAAAGCAGTTTTTATGACTTGTGTTGGGCCTATCTTTCTGAATATTTGTATCAAGATCCCAGTGTTCAAGATGCTCACCCTGCAGACAGTGCTTTCTCTTCTGATGGGCTTCTGCTTCATGGTGACCTTGGACCATATCCTCGTTGCTCATCACTTCAGGAGATATCTGAGATTTGTTGTCTAGTTAGCACCATCAGTTCTCTCCATTGTCTTTTGGGCTATCCACTACACCTGAAGTATTTACCAAATGCCTTGCTCCAGTAGTGGTTCACTGCCAGGCTCTTGGCATTTATATTCTTCCTTACTTGCTTGATTTGGTTTTCTGTGATTAGTCTGCATCCAGGTTTTTGGAATTGCTAGAGAAATTCTCGCCTTACTTTTTCAACTAGGGCACAAGTTGAACCTTCAGGAGTCATGCCTGACACCCTCACAGAGACTTATCTTCCTGGGGTGCTTATTTGGCACAACAAAAGAATGGGCTTTCTCCTTGGAGATAAGGTCCTAGCTTACCAGATGATGATTAGGAATTCTCCAGGAGGAACATCTAAGCAAGAGATTTGTTAAATTCCAGGATTGATGCTATCCATGATTCTCGTGATACCACTGGCCCATCTCCAAAGGTGGAAAATACAGTGGTATGTGTGAAATTGTTGGACTCAGTACCTACATTCCCTGGAATCCTAGTTGCCAGTGCTGCCCTTCTTCAGATGAGAGTTACATTGTGGACAGCACAGTTAAATGTCAACCCAGGTCTTCCCTTCTTCCCACCTGTTCCAGCAGAATCTCTCCAGATTGATTTGTCCAACCTCATATGGGGAGTTGCGTTAATGGGAGTGCCAAGTGTAAGCCACTTGAAGGTCCAGAGATACATGGAAGCACATCAGTATCAAAGAAATGTTGGGAGTGATCTTCTACTTGGAAGTCCTTCACCATTTATGGTCTCCGTGTCCTCTTGTTGTGGTTATGGACAACACCACAGTGATGTGGTACCTCAGCTAACAAGGGGGTACAAGATCATACCCTCTGTGCTGGTTGGCACTATTCCTTTCATGAACAGTTTTACCAAAAGGGAAGAAAGAAATGGGTCCATTGGCAGACAAGCAGAAGTGGATTCTTTTTGGAATCTCATCTATGTCCTGGAAAGGCTGACCTAACCACCCATTGAACGTGTCACTGAAGCTGATCTGAAGCGTTTAATGTTAGAAACTGTTTTGCTTGTTGCCCTGACATCTGCAAGGTGAGTTTCTGAGCTGCAGGTGCTCATGGTGGAAGAAACCTTACCTTATTTTCCACAGGTATAGGGTTGTGTTATGCACTAATCACTCTTTCATGGCTGGAAGTGGTCTCAGAATTCACTCTCATTTAGGCTGTCATGCTCCCTATATTCTTCCCAGAACCTAAGAATAAAGGAATGAAGATAGTTCATACCTTGGATGTGCACTGACAGCTCAGGTACTACTGTGACAGAATGAAATCCTTCAGTAAGGCTGAAAAGGTTTTTATTCCCTCCATAGGGGGCTAAGAAAGGTAAACCTGTCTTTATGCAAATCATTGCACATTGGTTGTCCTCTGGTATTGTTTTTTTCTTACACCCACCTTGACATGGTGTACCCAGGCAGGGTAAATGCGCATTCCACCAGGGCCTTTTCCTGTTCAGTGGTGTATTGGAAAGGTGTGGACTCTGTCTGTGCCTTCGTGAAATACTACAAGCTAGGTACCCTTTCTAGGCCCAGAGCAGGCTTCACTGGGACCACTTTCCAGGGGGCTGCTGGACTCTTATCCTTCCTCCTCCCAGGTTGGGTAAGTTTTGGGAATCTACCCTGTATGCCACAAAGGCAGTGTGTTTGTTGAACATAGTACAGTTGCATAAGTCCTACTTATCTGTAACAGTAGATGTTCATAGAACACACTTCCTTAGTAGCAGTACACACCCACCACCCCTCTGTTTGAGTGTACATGATTTGGGATTTGGGTTGCTTTGAGCGCTGCTCCTTAACCTTTATTGTTCTCTATGTCTACGTGCGTGTCTGTGCGTGTCTGTGTTGCACAATTGTACTTGTGAAATGGGTGTCTCAAGCTGTTACCTGTCATACTCACCACAACAAAACCATTCCAGGCAGGATCAAGGCCCACTCTACCAGTACTATGCCTTTTTGAAAGGGTTGGATTGCAGAAGTATTCTCTAACCATCAACTTGGTCATCTATACATACATTTTATAAGGTATTACAAGATTCCTTCTCAAGGTCTGTATCAGGCTTTGCTAGGACCAGTCTTCAGGGGCTCCTGTAAACTTTCCCTTCCACCTCCCAAATTTAGTATGCTAGGGTTTTTTATCCACATAGCTAAGGCTACTGCAGAAGTGATCAATATAATAAACATAGTACAGTTGTACAAGTAAACTATAGTAGATGTTCGAATGATCACTGCTGCAGTAGCTGCTCCTGACCTCCATCCAACTTTTTTTTTTTTTTTTTTTGGTGTGGTACTTATGCCCAAGTGTGAATACTTCATTTTTTGTTGTTCCTAGCATTGTGCTTTTAGGTTCATAGGTTGGTACTAGACTATCAGCCCTAGGGGCCTATACAAGCCTAGCCATAACAATTCCCTGGCAGTTTCTTCCCACACTATTTGCTTCCCTGGACCCTTGTCTAGCAGGGCGACTGACGTGATCCCCAGGGTGAATTTCCTTTCTCCCATCCATTCGTCAAGGTTCCTTTTGAAGAGGGCCAAAGAGGCACTCTTGACATGTATGGGCAATCTATTCCAGAGTCTGGGGAGTCTCTGGGTCAGGAACCTATCCCTCCAGCATGTTTTGTTTATTGTGATGACAAGGTTTAGATCCCTGGAGAGTGTGGCTCTGAGGGATTGGGATTTCTTTACGTGTAGCATGCCCAACAGCTCTGGGTTTGATATAGCCTTGTATGTTAAGCATAGATCGCCTCTGAGTAGACGATATGCGACGGAGTATAGCTGGAGTTTTTTTAAGGCGGTCAGCGTAGGGCATCTGCTTTAGGTCTGTGATTCTTTTATTGAGGTATTTCTGCGGCCTTTTCAGTTGTTGCAGACGTCTTGAGAGGTACATACCAAACTGGGCATTGTATTGTATAATGGGTCTAATGAGGGATGAGTACAGTGGGACAATGACCTCCTTTTTTCTGGATGAAAAGCCCTTAGTGATGAGGTGTGCCACATAGAAGGATTTCCTGACTGTTGTGGCGATGTGATTATCGAAGGTGAGACCACTGTCCACCTGTGTCCCTAAGTCTGTTATCACACTTTTGGTGTTTAGTGTACTGCCACCTATATGGTAATTCACGGGTACATGTTTTTCCCAAAGGGAATAACTATACATTTCTTGGCACTGAGCTTGAGCCCATGGCTCTGGCACCAAGCATCTGTTTCTGTTAGGCCCTTTTGTAGAATATCCACATCATTTGGGGATTCAATAGTGACACCCAGTTTGCAGTCATCTGCGAATTTTGTTAGCCAGAGTCCCTTAGTGTTGGCCTGTACTTCAGAGAAGTAGATGCCAAACAAGAGCGGTCCCAGGACTGAACACTGAGGTACTCCAATTGTCACTTGTCTGGAACTGGATTTGGAGTCGGCTGCTTTTACAGTGTGGGCTCTATCAGTAAGCCAGTTAGCAACCCATTGGGTGACGTAGGGGTTAATGCCCAGCTTAGTAAGTTTATCTATGATTCCAGAGTGGGGGATGGGATGGTGTCAAAGGCCTTGGCAAGGTCTAGATAGGCTGTGTGGACCACCTTACTCTTGTCCATAGCTCTGGAGACTGATTTGAAGAAGTCAATCGGGTTCAGGGGACAAGATTGGTCCTTCACGAATCCAAACTGTGTGGGTCCAGTGTTTGAAGGTTGCCAATGTCTTTGTTTATAAATTCCATGATAATATGCTCCATGGGCTTGCAGATAAGGCTCGTCAGACTGATGGGACGGTAGTTTCTGGGATCCAAGGTGGATTCCCCCTTGTGGAGTGGGATGACTGTAGCTTAGCGCCACTCAGTGGGCACGAAACCTGAGGTGAGGCTATGATTAAACATGACACTTAGGTGAGGTGCCAGTTCATATAGTAGTTCATGTAGTACACAGCCCGGAATGTCATCTTTTCCCATGGAAGCTGTTTAGGGCTCAGTTTCTCTTTCTGTTGGCCTAAAAACTCTAAAGGGCTTGGTGCACACACCTACCTCTTTAGTCAGCTCCACTTGAGGCAGCTGTTGATCTAGGTGTATAGAAACTGGCTTAAAGAGTTGGAGATCGCCAGCTGTTATATCCTTGGCAGGATACAACTGATATTACTAAGGCTACTGCAGTAGTGATCATTTGAACGTCTACTGTTGTTTCAAGTTTACTTTGTACATTTGCACTTTCTAGCCCTTACTGGTGGTGGTTAGTATGAGTGGACCACAGTGTCCACTTTGTAGTCTATAGCAAACCTGTAAACCATGGGGTATTAACTTGTATGCTTTTAAAATCAATGCCAAAAGGGTGGGGGGCATTGTAGATCCCTGTGCTATCCCCCTAGTTATAAGTATATGTTTAGAAAGGGTGCTAGCAACTTTATTAACATGGGATCTGTTGCCTAGCCAGTTTGCAATTCTGGAGGCAGTATATGGAGTTTATATTGTTTGATTTAAGGATAGTGTCAGAATCCTTGGTCAGGTCAAGATAAACAACATGCATGAAGTGGCCACTGTCCACAGCCTCTGTAACCTTTTTAAATAAGCTTACTTGGGTTCAGACAATAAAGGCCTACTTTTTGCAAAACCAAAACAATTGTGGACTAGATCAGTTAAATTGCCTATGTCTAAACAAATGAATTCTCCTAAAACATGTTCCATGGCATTACATATAAGGCTGGTGAGGCAGATGGCCCTATAATTGTCAAGGTCTCTGTAGAGGAGCCACCCTTGTATTGGTTTGTGACATTGACTTTTCTCCAAGTATTAAGCACAGGCCTTGTGAATAGATTGAGGTTTGACATTTTAAACAGAGGCTCAAACAGTGTATACTTGGCACTGATGAGAGTGCAGCGTAGTATATTGTTTGATCCTTTATAAGTATTATTTTTAACATTTGACAAGGGTTCTAAGGGATTGTTGCAGTGTGATATCAGGAGAAACTTAAGTTTTTGGTATTATCTGGGTGGCAGTTTAGGTTGGTGCATTGAAGTTCACACTAAATTTGTGTGATAATACAATGGTTATATTCTTGTGACTGGAATGTGTGGTGTTATTATTGATGAGCTCTGTGCATTGATGGACATCATTCCTTAATTCCTGACATAACTGAAGAAGGATTTATAGATGTTCGAGTGCATACAGCTGCAGTCATAACAGATGGGTTCTCCTGCCGTCAGGCGGGTCTTCGGTCGGCCGAATTCCAAAGTCTAGGTCTGGCGTCGGTTGTCGTCGCTTCTTCCCTGACGTCAGTGCAACAGGGGTATAAAAGAACCAGCTGACGCCATTTTCTTCAGTCTTTCTTGCCGCGCAGTGCCCGAAGCAGAAGCAGTTCGCAAGTGCCGGTCGGCCAGCTCCTGAGATTACGAAAAATTTGGAAAACCGAAGTCTTCTTAAAAGCTAAGTACCCCGTTGGGGAAACTTTTCTTGCCTCAGACCGACGTCAGACAAAGTTAATAATTGTATTTCTTGTGGGAAGCAAATACTGCATAAGGATTTCCATTCCCTCTGTATACCTTGTTTAGGCCCAGACCACGACGTCTCGGTCTGTCACTGTTGTGCTATATTCAACAAACGCACTATTAATCGTCGGGCTGAGTTCGCCCAGCATTTTTTTGGGAAAGCATTTAACTATACCATGTCGTCGGATACTCCGACACCGGTTTTGTCTAAAAAACGCAAAGACAAACACCGACATTCGAGGTCCGCGGCCTCTTCCGACACCACGCCAAAGCTGACTACACGTTGTCCGGTTCTCAGTGAGGCGCCTACGCAGCCCTTGATTACCGACGACACATCTTTGGCGGTGTCTCCTGTACCGGAGGTCGCAGGCTCCTCGGCCCACACCCTGACTACAGATACCGAAGCCACTCTTGGCGTTGAAACACAGAATGTGGACAGGTCCACCACCACTCAAGGTGTCTTCAGACCTTCCTCTTCTTTCTCCATCAAGGCTTTCACCAAGTCTAAAGTAACCATGCACCCTAAGAGACCAGTTACACAGGGCCCATCTCCAGGTCCCATGCCTAAGAAACAGATGCTTAAAATGGCTGATTATTTAATTACTCTAATCAGAGGGTCTTAGCCACCACCGGACAAAAGGCCCAGAGTGGAGGAAGATTTCCCCCTCCTCTGATCAGGGCTCCATTATTTCAGAACACTCTGATGATTAGGAACAGTCTTACTCTCCTTTTGAAGACTCTGATGCAGAGGAATCTATTCCTTCTGCATCCCCCCCTGAGGATTTCACATTTGGGGAAACTTTGCATACCTTAAGGGAACATTTCCACTGGGAAGGCCAGGATTATTCAGATTCCAAGAAAAGGCTCAAGGAATTTCTTTTGTTACCCCAGCACGGGCCTCTGGCTATACCTCCTGTCTTGGACATCCTAGATGATGTTTACTCGGAGGCCTGCCTTAACCCGGACTCTCTACCTCCAGCTCCAGTTAAGCCTGACAGGTACTACAGGGTTCCTGACTCACACCAATTTCTTTACAAAAGCCATGCTGCTGACCTAGAAACCATCTCACAGGGACCCAAGGGAGTTAAGGCTTCCATTGCCAAAAATCCATTGCCTTCGAGAGATTCCAGATCCTTAGAAAGGTGGGGAAAAAAGGTATATACCTCGGCTACCTTAACCATGAGGGCCTTAAACTGTCAGTTTCATATGCTAAAATACAAACAGTTTCTGTTATGTCAATTGAAAAGTAAAATGTCACAACCTGAACAACCAGACTTGAAGGAGTTGCAGGATTTGATGCATAGTGCAGAACAAGTGGGTAAACATACCTTACAATGTGGTTTTGATGCTCTAGAGGCCTCATGTAGAGCTGCTGTTACAGGCTCAGTCATACGCAGGCATGCTTGGCTCAAGGAACAAACCTTGCCTGATCATGTCAAAGCTAAATTACTAGACGCCCCTCTTCAAAAGGATGTACTATTTGGGGCAAATGCTGAGGAAGTATTATGGAAAATGGAGGAAAAAGCTAAATCAATGCAAACTGTGAAAGAATTTCTGCAGGTTCAACCCCCACGTTTTAGTAGAAATTGGCCTTCAAAAAACTGGCCCTTTCCTGCCACGGACAGACCCCAAAGAGGCAGATACAGGCGCCCGAGGGGCAGAGGACAATCACAAGGATCGTACAGAGGCAGACAATGGCAGCTCCTACACAAAGAGGTGATGAGGACAACTCACAATCTTTCAGAAAGCAAACCCAATGACTTTCCCCTTTGCTGGCCAACCAGGTCTCAAAGGGCAGCCCCCTTAGGAGGAAAGCTGGCACTATTCTCAAAAAATTGGCATGTTGTCACAAAGGACAAATGGATCCTGGACATTATAAACAGAGGCTACAAATTTCATTTTCATACCCTTCCAAAAATGAGAGGAATGCCAAAACTGCCACACAATCAAAGGACAGAGGCACAAAAGCAAATTTCAGATCTTATAAACATGAAAGCTATTCAAGAGGTACCTACACACGAACGAGGTCAAGGTTTTTATTCCAGGCTATTTCTGGTGCCAAGGAAGGGAAAAGATTGGAGACCTATTTTGGATCTTTCCATCCTAAACACATTCCTACTTGTACCAAAATTCAAGATGCTCATTCTACAGCAACTTCTTCCCATGCTGGGCAAGGAGTCTTGGCTGGTAACATTGGACCTCAAGGAGGCATACCTGCATGTCCCAATCAGACAAAATTGCAGAAGATACCTCGGATTTCTTGCAGGTTCAACCCATTATCAATTCTCTGCATTGCCCTTTGGCTTATCTACTGCGCCCAGAGTATTCACGAAATGCCTGGCATCAGTAATTGCCTACTGCAGACTTCAAGGGATACAAATATACCCTTATTTGGACGACTGCCTGATCCAAGCGGACAAGCAAGCACATTCTTCTGAAACATCTGGCTTATGTAATAATGTTATTAAACTCTCTGGGATACACAGTCAACAAAGAGAAATCAAGGCCAATACCCTCTCGGAATATAATTTTCCTGGGTGCCAATTTGGACACAAACACCCAGATGGCCTACCTCACGCCAGAGAAGCAGGAGCAACTAATTCAATATTTCAGAACACTGGCAAATTGCACCAGGCTGACTGCAAGGAAAATCCTGCAGGCTCTGGGATTCATGGCATCTTGCATCTTGCTAATCCCATGTGCAAAGCTGCATATGAGAAAACTACAATGGTACCTAAAAAACATATGGTCTCAACACAGCCACAATTTAGAAACAATAATACCACTACTTCCATGTCTGCAAAAGGAATTTCTGTGGTGGGCTCAAGCATGTCAAACAAACACAGGTCTTCCATTCAGCAAGCCTCAAGCAAATCAAGTCATCACAACAGACGCCTCGGACTACGCCTGGGGGGCGCACATGACAGACCGGTGCATTCAGGGCAAATGGTCCCAAAAAGAAAGAAATGCTAGCAGTAATAAATGCTATTATAGCTTTCAAGGACCTTCTACAACCAGGTCAACTATTGATAAGAACGGACAACACCACAGTTATGTGGTACATAAACAAGCAGGGAGGAACACATTCCTATCCCCTATGCAGACTGGCCATATCACTTTGGAACATGGCCATGGACTTACAAATGGAACTACAAGCACAGTACTTGCCAGGCAAGGAAAACACGCTGGCAGACAACCTAAGCAAGAATATGACCGATCCACACGAATGGATGTTGCATCCAAAAGTTTTTACAGAAATAATCCAAGAATGGGGAAGGCCAGACATAGATCTCTTTGCCTCCCACAAAAATCATCAATTGACAAAATTCTGCTCGAGGACCTTCCATCCAAAGGCCTGGAGAGTGGATGCTCTCTCTTTCAGTTGGACATCAATGACAGTTTATGCCTTCCCGCCTCTTCCTTTGCTGCCCAAAGTCCTATTGAAGACCAGAGCAGACAGACCAAAGATGATCCTCATTGCTCCGGACTGGCCAAGGCAACACTGGTACCCACTCCTGAGGAGCCTGACGCATTCCCCTCCATGGACACTGCTTCTAATGCCTCTTCTTCTGACTCAGCACAGCTTCAAAACTCTTCACAGTCAGCTAAAAACACTCAATCTAGCCACATGGAAGATTCCTTAGCATCACAGCAGGCCCTACTCTCCAAGGAGGTGCAGGATGTCATTTTGGAGGCCAGAAGGCCATCAACTAGAAAAGCTTACTCCGCAAAATGGAAACGTTTTTGTGTCTGGAATGAGAAAAAGGGCCAGAACACTGGAAAATTGAATTTACCTCAAATACTACAATATTTGGCTGAACTGCTAAGCAGTGGACTTTCTTTCTCCTCCATCAAAATCCATGCCTCAGCCATTTCTGCACAATACAACACTGATCCTCCTTTATTCTCTCACCCTCTTTTAAGACAGTTCCTTAGAGGGGCTAAGAATTTAAGACCTCCAAGGAAACAACCAATACCTGCTTCGGATCTAAATTTAATTCTGGAAAAACTGACTTTGCCTCCTTTTGAGCCAGCTGCTTCATCAGATTTGCAATATTTGTCCTGGAAAACAGCTTTTCTTCTGGCTATCAGTTCAGCTCGTAGAGTTTCAGAACTACAAGCTCTCATGGCTGTCCAGCCCTTTATCATCTTCCATCAGGACAGAGTTTCCTTACGAACCAACCCGTCCTTTATGCCTAAAGTGGTATCCAGGGTAGCTTTAAATCAGGCCATACATTTACCTACTTTTTATCCCAATCCTCAAAACAAAGGGGAGATATTACTACATTCCTTGGACATCCACAGGCAACTGCGTTGTTATTTGGACAGAACAAAACCTTTCAGAAAATCAGAACAGCTCTTTGTGGCTTATGCGGTAGGAGCTCAAGGAAAGTCAATTTCCAAGCAGACAATCTCAAAATGGATAGCCCACTGCATACGCTTTTGCTATTCCTTTCATGGCAAAACTGTTCCTACAGGCATTAGAACTCATTCCACCAGGGCCACAGCCACCTCTGCAGCCTTCCTCAGAGGAGTTCCTACCAAGGGTATTTTGGAAGCAGCCACTTGGAGTTCTGTGCATAACTTCTCCAAACACTACAACCTACCATTATACTCCAAATCTAGAGCAGGCTTTGCCACTGCAGTTTTGCAGGGCATTTTGGCTCCCCCTAGTTTCACCTAGTGCCTACTACCCCTTTCTTAGCTTTGGGATTCTACCCATCTGTTATGACTGCAGCTGTATTCACGATGAACATAGTACAGTTTTGTATCTACCATAAATGTAGATGTTCGAGTGCTAATACAGCTGCAGTCCAGGTTTCCCTCCCTCCTTCCCCTCTAGGGGTATTCTTTTATGGTGTATTTGCTTGCAACTACTGTTTTTTGATTATATTGCATTGCATTACTTCATAATTTTATGTATTACCTTCCTTCTGGGGGCACCTGACATCTGGGGCAAGAAAAACTGAAGAAAATGGCGTCGGCTGGTTCTTTTATACCCCTGTCGCACTGACGTCAGGGAAGAAGTGACGACAACCGACGCCGGACCTAAACTTTGGAATTCGGCCGACCGAGGACCCGCCTGACGGCGGGAGAACCCATCTGTTATGACTGCAGCTGTATTAGCACTCGAACATCTACATTTATGGTAGGTACAAAACTGTACTTTTTCTTTGGTATCTGTAGTGCCCTTGTCAGTGTCAGTGGTGCAACAAGTAGAATACTCAGCTTTGGTATAGAAGGCTGTGGTTTCTATTCCCACATCATTGAAATGGACTTCTGACAGTACAGTGCAGCATAATAGGGGTGTTGCACTTCTGTCCTATGGATGAAAGGTTAAACCAAGGCCCCATCTGCTTCAGTTGGTGGTAGCTCGGGGAGATGCAAGTGATCCTTTGGCACCTATCAAAAAGCGTAGGGAAAGTTCTCCTTTGCCAAGGTCAAATTTCCCCTAATGGTATAAATACTATCTTGGGTCTCCAATGAAAAGAAGCTGATAGTCTAGTGAGACTGACCTGATCAGGAAAGGATAGATAAGTAAGTGGGGTATGAGCTTATTTTTTTATTTAACATTTTTTATAGTGCTATTACTTTTCTTGCTGGCGTGTCTCATTATGGTGTTGAGGTAGGGGGAATAGGGAGTTTTTGCAAGTTTTCATTATTTTATTCTTCATTATACAGTTTGGAGTTCCACCACAGATGTTTATTCCTGAATTTACCATTATTTTTAAGGCAGATTAGTACTGATTTTTCTGTGCAGTTGTTTAAGTGCTGATGTATGTCAGAAGTGAATGGAGCAGCCTGCATGTTTGAGTCCATTTGTGGGAGATTGTTGGGAATTTTGCATAGGTCTTCTCCAGGTAAGCCTACTTCTTGTTGTAGAAGTCCGTAAAGGCTGTTTCATTTAGTGGTGGAATTTACTACTAGGCCTAATAGAGAAGATGACTAATCTGTGGTCAGATGTAACTAAGGATGGGGAGATGCAGGGTGAGATGCAGGTGGAGCTAGGTTGGTAAAGACCAGGTCAAGAATATTAGATCCTCTGGTTCATAGTTTTACAGTTTGGTCCAGTGCCTTGGTACTGAAGTATAGGAAATGCTGAGCATATCCATTTTTTAGAAGTAAATGCATGCCAGTCCATGCTTGGGTAATTAAAGTTCCCTTGGAAAAAGGTATTTGATTTGATATTTGAAGTCTCTATGATGTTAACATAGTTTCCATGTTCTTTGGGAAAGATTGCTAGGGATTTGTAGCTAACCATGAAGTAATACTTGTATTTATTAAGGGTGATTTAAATTTCCAGGAGTTCCGAGTTAGGGTCATGGGTAATCTGGCTTGTAGTGATGGTATTTCTGACGTACATATTCTCCCCCACTGTTACCCAAGGGCCTGATAGGTATCGAACCTTGGTGCAGAGGGAATATTATCATTAAATTATGAATGTGTTTGAGGTGCAGGAGGGCCTCTAGTTCTGATGTCTATTTAGTCTACTCGAGCTGTGTAGTGCCATCATGATGCTAAGATTTGAGATTGCTGTATTGGAATGCCTATTATGGGGACACCACTCAAGAAATGTACTATGCAGACAGCAGAGACTTTAACCAGTTTGTGGAAGCCCAGATGTGAGGCATAATCAATCCCTGGTGAAACCGCAAGTCTTAACTACTGTTTCATCCCAGGCCGATGACACCAGCTACTTAGCTAAATGTTAATGCCAATGATCATGTCTTAATATCTATGCCTCATTCTTGGTGAAGGCAAAATACTATTCAAGACCAGTGTTTTTCCTGCCTCTGACACATGCATAGTGTGTTCTGCCATGTCTTAGTGTTCTTTAGGGACACAGGTCTAGTTGACTAATATGTAAAACAAAACTGTTGCGAATGAGAAAGCAGTGAATTCTTCCTCCTTTGCTAAGTATGTTACCGATTCTGTGAGGTAGGTATGAGGGCCTCCAAATGAAGTGCTTTTGGAAACCTAATTCTGGAGTCTTTTGCTAGGCATGAGGATTTAACTCAGATGCATTTTCTATCAGGATGCGTTCTTATAAATGTAATTTCTAATGTACAGTGCAAACAGTTGATTGTAAATTCCCCCTGAAAGGAGTTTTAGCAGCTAACACCACTTTTTTTTTTCCTTTCTTGGTCGTGTAGTCCTTCCTCTCACCACTTACCAGTCATTAATTGCTCTTACTGCATGAGAAGGGTTGGTTTGTGGGGATTCCAGCAAATCGAGTGTGTGGCTTCAGAGCCTGACAACACATCCAGCACTCCCAGTACACCAGTTCCACAAACATCTGATAAGAAAGAGGAAAAATCAGGACTTACTGCTGTGTCTCCTCGACGTATGGTCACAAGAAGCCAAGATATTGCCGTATCACAGACTGAACAGGTAGGCTGTTTGGACTTGTCTTTATAAGCTATTGGTGCTGTTCATGTCTGTATTAGAATGTGTTCTTGTTGTAGAATTTCATAATTCTTTGTGTTCTTTATAAAATTCAAAGAATTTTTATATCTGGAATGTTTAAAAATGTAACTTTTTTTTCAGGTTTGCTTACAAAATATTTGTACAGGTTGTTGTACTTGTGTACATTTCATGTATGTAATTTTGTGATGAAAAGCAGGAATGGGTAGGACCATGGCTGTCGAAAAAAGGTAATAAACATAGATTAGATGTTCTTCGTGTTTCATTGTTGCAGTCATTACATTTGGGTTATCTGCTTGCAGTAGCCCTCAACCGGCTTAAGTTATCAAAGTCTTGGGTCCTGTGTCGGTTGCTGTCTCTTCTTCCATGACGTCAGGTAGTCAGGGGGTATAAAGCCTGGAGCCGACACCATTCCATCAGTCTTTCTTGCCGTGCAGTGTCCGAAGCAGAAGCAGTTCTCAAGTGCTGGTCGGCCGACTCCTGAAATTTTCATTTTCGAGTTTCAGAACCGAAGTCTTCAAAAAAGCTAAGTACCCCATTGGGGATCCTTTTTCTTGCTCTAAACCGATGTCAGTAAAAGTTAACTATTGTATTTCTTGTGGAAAGCAAATACCTCATAAAGATTTTAATTCGTACTGCATTACTTGCTTTAAGTCCAGACGACAACATCCCTCGCTGTTGGTTTTGTGCCTTATTCAATCCTTGTACTATTCGTCATCGGTTCATTTTCGCATCTATTTCGGTACTCAGTTCAGTTATCCAGAAATGGCTTTGGTAAGCCATCCGACTACTGACTTTCTGAAAAAACGTAAAGCTAAAGACAGAGACAGACCGCATAGGTCCAAAGTTGCTGACGATGCGTCCGTTAAGCTAGTCGCCAGTTCGGCGGTACTCAGTGAGGTGCTTTCACAGCTCTTGATACCAGCTACTTCAGATTCGCAGGCCTCTACTGAGACCCATTTGGAGTCTGGTATGCCGCGAGATGCTTCTTCGACTATGGAACCTGCGGATGTCTCTACCTTGGATGGGTCTGAAGCTGCTGTGCAGGCACCGGCTTCTGAGGGTGTATTCAGGCCTACTTACTTGCATATCAAGCCGACACCATCTTCTTCTTCAAGGCCTAAGACTCGTTCCACTCTTAGAAAACTGATGTCCAAACTGCATGGTCAGGCCCATATGCCAAAAAAATAAATAAGAATGGCTGAAGATCTTATTACGCTAATTAGGGGAAGCCACCCTTCTTCCCTCTAAGAGACCTAGAACTGATTTTCCTTCTGATTCTTCTGATCTGGATTCTGAAATTTCTGTTTCTTCTGATGACTAGGATTTGCCCTTATCTACCTATGAGGATTCTGATGCAGAGGACTCCATTTCCTCTGCTTCCCCTCCAGAAGATTTCTCTTTTGGTGAAACTTTGTACACTCTTAAGGAGCATTTCTGCTGGGAAAGCCAGGATTACTCTTGACTCCAAAAAGAGGCTTGGGGAATTCTTACTCCTGCCTCAACACAGGCCTTTAGCTATCCCTCCTGTACTGGACATTGTAGATGATGCCTTCTTGGAATCTAGCCTCGCTTCAGACACCTTACCTCCAGCTCCCAGGAAACCTGACGGGTATTACAGAGTACCTGATTCTCACAGGTTCTTCTTTAAGAATCCTACTGTGGACCCAGAGACCATTTCACAGGAACCCAAAGGCATTAAGGCTACTACTGCCAAAAATCCTACCCCCTCTGATAGAGATTCCAGGGCCCTGGACAGATGGGGTAAGAAGGTATACACTTCTGCTACTTTGGCCATCAGGGCCTTAAACTGGCAGTTTCATATGTTAAAGTACCAGCAGCATATTGTTGGAGTACTTCAACAGAAATTGAAGTTGATTCCTGACTGTGCTGAAAATAAAGAATTACAGGATTTAATGCATTCTGCTGAACAAGTTGGTAAACATACTTTGCAATTGGTTTTGACTCCTTAGAGACATCTTGTAGGGCTGCGGTTACTGGGTTTATTCTTAGAAGGCATGCTTGGCTTAAGGAGCAAACTCTGCCAGATCATGTTAAAGCCAAACTACTGGATGCTCCCATAAACCAAGACTGCCTGTTTGGCAACAAAGCAGTAGTAGTTCTTAAAAATATGGAGGAAAAAGCTAAATCTATGCAAACTGTTAAAGAGTCCCTGTAAGTACAGCCTCCCAGATTTAGTAGGCATTGGCCTTCTAAGAATTGGCCCTTTCCTGTCTCTTCCAGGCCTTCTCAGTCCAAATCCAGGAACAGCAGACCATGTAGGCCACAGTCTCAAGGTACTCACAGGCCTAAGCAGTGGGTGGCTCCCACTTCCAAAGCTGGAAGTAATAAGACAACCACCTATGGTAAACTGTCACAATGACTCAACCTTAAACCTTCCAAGCCCTGCTCAACTGACCGCACCTTTAAGGGGGAAAGATCGCCCTGCATGCAAAAAACTGGGAACTCATTACCCAAGACAAATGGGTTTTAAATATAGTTTCCCAAGGATACAGATTCCACTTCCACACCTTACCAACCCCAAAAGGATGGCCAGACCTACCCCCAAGTCAGTGAGTAGAGGCTCAACAGCAGGTTCTCTCTCCTCTAAGTATCAGGGCTATTCATCCTGTCCCAGCAGAAGAATGGGGACAAGGTTTTTACTCCGGACTTTTCGTGGTACCCAGAAAAGACAACTCTTGGTGTCCTATCCTGGACCTATCTATCCTAAACACCTTTTTAGTAATTCCAAAATTCAAAATGCTAACTCTTGATCAGCTGTTCCCATGCTGGGCAAAAATGCCTGATTGACAACATTGGATTTAAAGGAAGCTTACCTGCACATCCCAATAAGGGATTCTTTCAGAAGATACCTACGCTTCAGAGCAGGCTACACGCACTGTCAGTTCTCTGTACTGCCCTTTGGCTTATCTACTGCTCCCAGGGTATTTACAAAATGCCTAGCTCCAGTCATTGTATTTTGCAGCCAAAGAAATCTTCAAATATACCCATACCTGGGCAATTGTGTAATTTAGGCAGAAAGTCAGGACATACTGTTAAATCATTTGGCATTTGTAAAGAAACTGCTAGCCTTACTGGGGTACATCATAAACAAAAAGAAATCTCATCTAGTACCCCACTAACAAATTGTATTCCTGGGAGCAAGCTTGAACACATCTTCCAAGATGGCCTACCTCACGCCAGAGAAACAAGTTTATCTGACAGCCTACTTCAAATTACTGGCCACAAAGACTCAATTAACTGCAAGGAAAATACTGCAAGCTCTAGGGTTCATGGCCTCTTGCATCCTACTAATTCCATATGCAAGACTGCATATGAGGAAACTACAATGGTATCTAAAAAGCTTGTGCTTTCAACATTCTCAGGACCTGGAATCAGTGATTCCTATCATCCCTTGTATAAAGACAGAATTAATTTGGTGGGCAGACGCCTGCTACCTCAACAAGGGACTGCCATTCACTCTACCCCCTGCCACCCAAACCCTAACAACAGACACGTCAGACTATGCATGGGGTGTTCACTTGGCAGGGCAGTGCATTCAGGGCAAATGAAACCCAAGTCAAATGCACCTGCATATCAATCAAAAAGAAATGTTAGCTGTACAGAATGCTCTGACAGCCTTCAAGGACCACATCCTTCCAGGACAATTATTGGTAAAAACAGACAACACCACTGATGTTCTTTGTGTTTCACTGTTAAAATCATTACATTTGGGTAATCTGCTGGCAGGTTGCCCTCAGTTGGCCTGAATTCCAAAGTCTTGGGTCCTGCGTCGGTTGCTGTTTTCTCTTCCATGACGTCAGGTCGTCAGGGGTATAAAACATGCAGCTGACACCATTTTCTTTAGTCTTTCTTGCCGCATGGTGCTCGAAGCAGAAACATTTCGCAAGTGCCGGGTGGCAGACTACTGAAATATTCAAGTCTGAGTTTCAGAACCGAAGTCTTCACTAAAGCTAAGTACCCCGTTGGGGAAACTTTACTTCCTCCTTACTGATGTCAGAAAAAGTTAAAAATTGCATTACTTGTGGGAAGCAAATACCTCATAAGGATTTCCATTTATACTGTATTCCTTGCCTAGGCCCTGATCACAATGTGCCTGGCTGTCGGTTTTGTGCTAGATTTAACCAACGCTCTATTAAGCGTCGGTATATTTTTGCATCTAAGTATTTTGGAAACAGATTTAACTACCCAGAAATGTCGTTGGATAGCAGTCCGACTAAGTACATAAAAAAATGCAAAGAAAAGGACAGACAAAGGCAGTCGAGATCCAAAACCAATGACGAAGCTTCTCCTAAGCTAGTCGCTGGTTCGCCGGTACTCAGTGAGGCGCTTTCGCAGCCCCTGATACCCGCTACCTTCGAGTCGCAGGCCTCTACCGACACCCACGTGGAGTCAGGCATGCCGCAAGATACTCAAGGTATTGGACCGACGGATGTGTCTCCCTCGGATGGGTCCGGAGCCGCTGAGCAGGCACCAGCTTCTGAGGGTGTATTCAGACCTCAACATTTGTATATCAAACCGTCGACAGCTGCATAACCAAAGATAAAAGCAACTTCTAAAACTAAAAAACCGATGCATGAGCCACGTGCACAGGCCTCTATGCCTAAAAAACAGATGATCAAAATGGCTGAAGACCTCATTACCTTGATCAGGGGTACCCATCCCCCCTCCAGATAAGAGGCCTGGGCAAGACACTGATTATGAATCTTCAGATCAGGTTTCTATTTCTTCTGATTCCTTTTCTGATCAGGAATTATATATTCGTCCCTATGAGGATTCTAATGCAGAGGAGTCTATACCATCTGCATCTCCTCCTGAGGATTATTCATTTGGAGAAGCCTTGCATACTTTGAGTGAGCATTTTCACTGGGAGAGTCAAGACTTCTCAGAATCAAAAGAGGCTCAGGGATTTCCTCCTTCTCCCTATATAACCTAACTAGTGAACATGCATTTTAGATACACAATAGATTGTATTATTTCACATGTGTAGCCTCTAAATTTCCCATTATTTGTTAAACATTAGCTTCAGAGATGGGACACTGTTTTAAATAATAACAGATGACATGTAATACCAGACACTAGACAGATACAATGTTTTTAACTACTGCATTAGTAATTGTTTTTTTGCGTATTATTTGAGTATAACTTCCTGTATTCTTTGAGAACAACTTCTTAAGTATTTTTCATTCATTTACTAACAGTAAATTGTGAATGTTAGTTTGCATTTACAAAAGCCTCTCAAAATACTTTAAAAACATTTTTAAATGCATTTAAAACTTGTTTTTTAACTATGGTTCAGTTTTTAAACATTTTGTACGCTAAGCGATATTTAGTGGATGGCTTTATATGAACTAATGTTACGTAGAGTATATGTATTGGCGCCACTGCAAGTTTAAATATGTGGCGCTTTTTTCTTGTCAGTTTCTCTGAAGAAGTTACTGTCTTAACAGTAACGAAAACGTTTGTCTTTGTGAAAATAAACTTACGTTCAGGATACTATTTTGGGACTACCGTGACTACCTGTGGATTACCTGATTACCTGATTCCCCCTGTTTTAGACATTGTGGATGATGTGTTTTCGGAGTCAAGCTTGACCCCTGACTCCTTACCTCCAGGTCCCAGTAAGCCTGACAGATATTATTACAGGGTCCCTGACTCGCATAACATTTTTATTTAGAAACCCTGCTGCTGATCCTGAAACTATTTTACAGGGTCCAAAGGGAGTTAAGGCCTCAACAGCAAAAAATCCTACCCCCTCTGACAGAGATTCAAGGGCACTGGACAGATGGGGAAAAAAGGTTTATACATCTGCAACCTTGGCAATCAGGGCCTTAAACTGTCAATTTCATATGCTTAAGTACCAACAACATGTTATGGGATTGCTGAAACAGAAAATGATGTTGATTTCAGAATGTGCAGAAAATAAGGAATTGCAGGAATTATTGCATGCAGCTGAGCAAGTTGGAAAGCATACTCTGCAATGTGGTTTTGATTCTTTAGAGGCCTCCTGCAGGGCCACCGTTACTGGATCTGTGATTAGGAGGCATGCCTGGTTAAAGGAACAGAATTTGCCTGATCATGTTAAAGCTAAATTGCTAGATGCACCTTTACAGCAGGATTCTTTGTTTGGTGTTAAGGCAGAAGAGATTTTAAAGAAAATGCAAGACAAAGCTAAGTCTGTGCAAACTGTTAAAGACTGCTTACAAGTGCAGCCACTTAGATTCAGTAGATGCTGGCCTACAATAAATTGGTCCTTTCCTGTGTCAGACAGAGCTCAAAGGAGCAAATCCAGATGCCCTAAGCTAGAGAGAGTTAGCCAGGCTTGATACATTGACATAGCCAGTTAAGTGACAAATGTTGTTTGAGTCTAGTTTTAAATTGACCTAAGGTGGAAAGTAAGGTAATATCATCTGGAAGAGAGTTCCAGGATCTACTTACAGAGTTTGCAAAGAGAGAATCACCGGCTGTGTTATTAATTTTGCTAGTCTGAATTGGTAGTTTGTTAGAGGATCGAAGCGGTCTAGGATTGTTATAGGGAAAGATAATATTTTTTAGTACAGGAGTATTGTCCGGATGAGAGAGGACTTTATAGGCCATAATCAGTTGGTTTTACTGGATTAGGCTGGGTAGTTCAAGCCACCCAAGCTGTTTTAGATTGATGCAATGATGTGTCATAAAAGGCAGCTCAGTGGCAAACCTGGCAATGTGGTTGTAGCAGATTGAGAGTTTAAGGACAGTCTTGTTTAAATTCGAGTGTAGAGGGGATGCATACAGAAGGGTTGAAAGAAGGTGAGAGCGAGCTATGGCAATTTTAGCTGGAGAGGTTAGGAAGGCTTTTAGTCTGTAAAGTGACCCTAGTTTTTTATTGATGGTTTTGATAGTTTGGTTAACATGTAGGTCAAATTTTGTCTATGATGACACCTAATAGTTTTGTAGATGGGTCAGGGGAGATTATTGTGCCATTATTCGATTTTATGGCAAAGGTGAAAGCGATAGACCTACGTGTTGGTGAAAATAACAGCATTTTCGTTTTTTTGGGATTTAGGATCAGACGATGTTCAGAAAGCCAGTTTTCTATTGTATTAAAGGTGTGGTCTGGGTAGCTGACCATAACTCTACTGGAGATGTGGCTGAGCAAATCAGAGTAGAGTCATCAGCATATTGGATACAGCTGACTTTTGGGATGACAGTATAAATGTCGTTAATGAAGATGGAGAACAGCAAAGACCCTAGTATATAGAGCCTTGTGGTACTCCAAGGGTGTTAGGTAGAAGGTTAGAGAGTTTGTTCTGCCAGAGGACAGCCTGCTGTCGACCATTCGGGTAGGATTGAAACCATTGGAGGGCTCCAGTATCTAGACAGAATGTTTGCAGGGTGTGGATTAAAAGTTGGTGATCAACCATATCGAATGCCTTGGAAAGATCCAAAAAGAGGGCTGAGGATATATAATTATTGTTGCGATTATGGTTTATGGTGTTAGTAAAGGCTAGGAGGGCTGAAGTAGTGTTGTGATTAGGACGGAAGCCATGCTGAGTGTCTGCCATAAGGCGATTTTGGATTAGGTGGTGCATGAGTTGTCTGAATACATTTTTCCATAATCTTTGCAAGTGGAGAGAGTATAGCTATTGGCCTATAATTGGAGAATTCAGTAGAGCTGCCTCCTTTGTGAAGTGGGATTACGTAGGATATTTTCCAGATGGTGGGAATTTTAGCTTCTACTATGGTTCGACTGATTAGTATTGAGACGGAGTAAGCAATAGCATCAGCTAATTTTTGAAGGTACTCGGCAGGGAGTTGATCAGCAGAAAGTGTAGTGGGTTTTAATTTTTTGATCAAGGTACGGATAAGTGAAGTGGCGACTGGAAGCTGAACGCAAGTAGGTTTCTAGGGGTGCTACTTTCAGGACCAAGGGAGCTAGGAGGTAGTTGGCTAGCTAGGGCTTGAATTGTCTCAGTAAATAATTGGTTAAAACTATCAGAAATATCTTCAGGGGTTTTATCAATAGTAGTAGCAGGGATTGGGGTTGAAGTTTGTCCAGGATGTAGTAGGTTATTTAAACCTGCCCAAAACTTCTGAGGGTTATTTTGATTTACTGTCTGTAAATTACAGTAGTATTGTTTTTGTCTTGTAAAATTGATTTTTTGGTTTCGTTCCTGAATTGCCTGTATTTAATGTGATCTCGAGGGTCTTTAGAAGAACGCTATAAAGCCCATGCTTTGTTTCTAAGGGTAATTTTGAGTTTAGACTCTATAGAAAGCCATGGTGCAGTTTTTGCCTTGGTTCTCTTTGAACGAACAGGTGCATGCAAATCAAGGATCTCAAGGAATTTGTTGTTAAAGTATGCTACTGCTTCCTCTAAGGGGAGGTGTTTTAGAATAGACCAATTACATGAGTTTAGTTCTTGTTGGAATTTGGCAGGGTCAAAGTTTTTATTGTTTCTAACCTTTCTGAGTAAGGGTTGTTGGGAATTAATGGTTTTGTGCTTAATTACATATGTGAGAAGTTGATCGGTTAGGCCATTAAGGAGGGCACCAGAGGTGTACAGTTGGGGGTGACTGTTTGAGTACCCAGTCAAGTATACTTTCTTTTTGGTTGGGTTTACCTATCCTGGTAGGGGTGGATATGATTTGTGTAAATGCATGCAGGTTAATATGGGTGGTTGGGGATTCTGAGGAACAGGTGCCCCCAGTCTGTGTTGAAGTCTCCAAGTAGTAGGGTTTCTTGGGGGTAGTGACATGATAGCCAGTGCAGGATATCTTCAAATGTAGATATATTGTTACCTGGGGGAATGTACATACAGATGATATTAATGTATTTATTTTTATTAAGTTGCAATTTGGTGGCAAGAATCTCTGAATTATTAATCTGAGGAGGTTGTATTACATCTATGGTGACATTCAACTCAGATTTATAGAGTACAGCTACCCCAACTCCCTTCCTCGAACACAATCCAGCCTGTGTATGTTGTACTCAGGTGGTAACACTTCATTATTTTTAGTGTTAGGTTTGAACCAGGTTTCAGATAAACAGAGAATCTCAGGGGAGTGGACATCCAGAAGTGCATGCAATTCATGTACCTTGTTATTAATGCTTCTAATATTGAGATGACAGACTAGGAGAGAGTTAGTTGGCCTATTAATTGTAGGTTTGTAGCTTAGATTACAAGTAGAGGGGATATGTGTATCTGAAGTGAGTGGGCCAGGGTTGGGGTGAATATCACCACCAAGTATGAGGTTGAGTCTATACTTGGTGATGAACTTCAGGAATTTGTTTATTAGTTTGTGGTAGTGTTTGGATCTAGAGCTAATGTGCCTGGGGTTGAGATGTTGATAGACTGAACAAGATGTTGGATAGGATCTGGTACTGTAAGTATGGTTGAAGGTGGAAGGATTTACAGCTGGGGTGATAGTATGGCCTTTTGGGACCTGAAATCCCGTGAGAAACTGGTTTTCATACAAGGTAAGGAGGTATGGTGTGAACAAGAGGGGGGGTAGTAAAGAGGAGTATATCATTATCTGTGATTCAGCTAGTGAGTTAAGGAACTGTTTTACCTGGTGATGCAACACCAGAAGAAATTCTTACTTGGATGACTGCCTTATTCAAGCAGAGAACAAAGACATTCTACTAAAGCATCTGGCGTTTGTAAAAAGATTACTAATTTGCCTAGGGTACACAGTAAACAAAAAGAAATCAAAACTAGTACCCTCTCAAGAGATATAATATTCCTGGGTGCAAGCTTAAATACAACTGCCCAGATGGCTTATCTCACGCCATACGAACAAAGGCAACTGACTTCTTACTTCAAAATGTTGGCAACAAAGACCCAGTTATCTGCAAGGAAAATCCTGCAGGTTTTGGGCTTCATGGCATCCTGCTAATTCCATATGCCAGACTGCATATGAGGAAACTACAGTGGTATTTAAAAAGTGTTTGGACTCAACATTGCCACAGCCTGGAAACATTTAATTACCCTCATTCCCTGCCTGCAACAGGAGCTTTGATGGTGGGCACAGGCTTGTCACCACAACAAGGGACAGCCATTCACTTTACCCACAGCCAGGCAGACACTAACAACGGATGCATCAGATTATGCCTGGGGGGCCCAGATGGCAGGAAAATGTATTCAGGGCACATGGCCCACAAGCCAGATGTATCTTCATATCAATCAAAAAGAGATCCTAGCTATTCAGAATGCCCTGACAGCTTTCAAGGATCTACTTCATCCAGGACAACTACTGATAAAGACGGACAATACTACAGTCATGTGGTACATAAACAAGCAGGGAGACGCACATTCCTACCCCCTCTGCAGAAAAGCCATGACTTTGTGGGACACAGCATTGACTGATCAAGTTCACCTGCAAGCACGATTCCTGCCAGGAAAAATAAATACTCTGGCAGACGAACTAAGCAGAAACCTCATGGATCCCCACGAGTGGAAACTGGATCCACAAGTCTTCAGCATGATAACAAGGAAATGGAGATGCCCAGACATAGATCTATTTGCCTCCTCTCACAACTGCCAATTACAGAGATTCTGCACATGGATTTATCACAAGGAAGCATGGAAAGTGGATGCCCTATCCTTCAGCTGGAAAAAACTAGCAGTATATGCCTTTCCTCCCCAAGGTACTCTTAAAGGTCAGACAAGAGAAGCCACAAATGATACCGATTGCCCCAGACTGGTCATGCCAGCACTGGTACCCAATCTTAAAGAACTTGTCTCAAGGTTCAGCCTGGACATTGCCTCATACTTCTCACTTACTGACCCAACAAAACAATCAGATCCTGCACAGGCCAACTCAGGACCTTAAATATGGCAGCATAGCGGATAATGTAGCCATTCAGAACACTCCTCTTTCAAAAGCTGTTATGGATGTCATCTTGGAGGCCAGGAGGCCCAGTACCAGAAAATCTTATGCAGAAAAATGGAAGAGATTCGATGCTTGGAACCAGGAACAAGGAATTGACACGTTTGTACCAAATATTCCTCAGATTTTATAATACCTAACTGAGATGCTGGACAAAGGCTTATCCTTTTCATCAATCAAGATTCATGCCTCTGCCATTTCAGCACATTACAATACGGAACCACCTATCTTTTCTCATCCTTTAATAAGGCAGTACCTCAGAGGGGCCAAAAACATAAGACCCCCATGGAGAGCACCAGTACCTGCATGGGACCTCAATTATGTCTTGGAAAAACTCACACTGCCTCCTTTTGAGCCAGCCTCAACAGCTGATATAAAATTCTTATCCTGGAAAACAGCTCTGCTCCTAGCAATAACCTCTGCAAGACGAGTCTTGGAGTTATAGGCACTCATGGCTGTGGAACCTTTTATCATTTTCCATCCAGACAGGGTTTCTCTGACGACGAACCCTACATTTTTGCCTAAGGTGGTGTCCATTGTGGCCCTTAACCAAACCATTCACTTGCCTACCTTTTATCCAAACCTACAGAACAAGGGTGAGAGACTTCTGCATTCTTTGGACATACAAAGACAACTACGCTTCTACTTGGACAGAACTAAAGCTTTCAGAAAGATTGAGCAACTTTTAGTGGCATATGCTGCAGGATCACAAGGAAAGGCTATCTCAAAACAGACCATTTGTAAATGGATAGGCCATTGCATTCGTTTCTGCTACTCACAGTATGGCAAATCAGTGCCTAAGGGCATTAGGCCACATTCTACCAGAGCAGCAGCCACTTCAGCAGCCTTCCTCAGAGGAGTACCAACCAAAGACATCTTAGAGGCTGCAACTTGGAGTTCAGCGCACAGTTTTACAAAGCACTACCACTTACCTCTCTACTCTAAATCCAGAGCAGGCTTTGCCACTGCAGTTCTGCAGGGCCTCATAGCCTCTCCTAATCCTATTTAGCCCAGCCACCCATCCTCAGCTTTGGGATTCAACCCAAGAGTAATGACTGCAACAGTAAAACACGATGAACATAGTACAGTTGTGTACCTACCATAAATGTAGATGTTCGAGTGTATTCACTGGTGCAGTCCAGGTTACCCTCCCACCACTTATCTGTACTTCTCTATTCTATGCAACCTATGTGGTGTATTTGCTTGTAGGTGAAGGAAATGTTTACTTTAGTGCATGCATGTTTGTTGGCATAATCTATTTAGCCTACCCTTTTGGGGGCACCGGACATCTGGGGCAAGAAAAACTGAAGAAAATGGCGACGGCTGCATCTTTTATACCCCTGGCTCACTGACATCATGGAAGAGGCGACAGCAACCGACGCTGGACCAGGACTTTGGAATTCAGGCCGACTGCGGGTAGCCTGCCAGCGGGATAACCCAAGAGTAATGACTGCAACAGTGAATACACTCGAACATCTACATTTATGGTAGGTACACAACTGTACTTTCTTTTTAATACCAAAGAAAATAGGGGGCCGTATACACATTTTTTATCTCCGCCACCTAAAACAATTTGTGAAATGGACAAAATTCCAGACTGTCAAAATGCAGTCCATTTTAACTGTATTGAGGCAGTAGGATTGGTTGTGCTGAATAGATCTCCAGGACTCCTTATATCATGTCAAAGCAGCAAAGCACTTCAGGAGATTTATCCGCTTTTTACTGGGAGCCAGTCACCATCAGTTCCAAACAATGCCATTCAATCTCAGCACAGCCCCAAAGGTGTTCACCAAGATTGTGGCAGTGGTAGCAGCACACCTGTGTCTTCTGGGGATCCAAGATTTCCCTTACATCAGCATTTGGCTCCTAACTGCTGCCTCCAAGCTTCTACTGCTGTGCCACCTGGACCAGGTCCTCCAGTTCTTTTTGGACTTGGGAATAACTGTGAATTTACCAAACTGTCACCGGACTCCAACCCAGAGTATAGTTTATAGGATGCCATCTTAATACCAGCCTGCATATAGTCAGCCTTCTCCAGTCCAGAATTCTGTTACTTCACTTGACAAGCCATACAAGCACTACATTACCACCAGTGAAGTTAGATTTGCATCTTTTATGTCTCATGGCATCCGCAATTCTAATGATTTCACTATCCAAATACTACATGAGATTGCTGCAATGGACTTTAGCAATACAGTGATTACAGTCCCATTCATCTTTTGCATACAAAGATTCAAATTACTGAAGTTTGCAGACAACACATTGCTTGGTATTAACATCCCCTACTGTAACAAAAGGTCACCTTTTCTAGTCAAACTCACCAGTAGCAATAGTAATCATGGATGCCTCCATTCTAGGGTATGGGGGGACACTTCAAAGGGAGAATGGTCCAAGGTACATGGTTGTCACTAGAGGTCCATCTTCACATCAGTGTCCTGGAGTTGAGGGCAATCCTCCTAGTTTTTCAGGCATTCTAGGACCTCCTTCCCAATGGTATGATTTTCATGCAGATGGACAACATGCCAGTGGTATGGTACATCAGCAAGCAGGGGTAATAAGTTTTTATTCTCTTTTGAGAGGCCATGAGAGTTTAACATTGGGTGATTTCTTCACATGTCTTTCTAAATGCAGTGCACATCCTGGAGTTGTCCAGTGTGTCAGCAGACAAATTGAGCAGAACTGTCCTGATGCCTTCCGAGTGGTCCTTCAAAACTACAGTGATGCATCTGATCTTCAGTTGCCTGGGCCAACCTTGGTACAACCTTTTTGCATCCTATCTCACCAACAATTGCAGCATGTACTTTGCCCTGATCCTTCCACAGGGTCAGTCACCAAGAAACATTCTGGTCCACAGTTGGCCCCGGGTCTCCTGTATGCCTTTCCTACTTTGCCCCAGTGGACAAATTCATACAGAAAGCAAGACATTGCAAGGCCAGACTGATCCTCATTGCCCCGACAGACCTAGTTCATCACGTATGGCCTGTACTAGTACAGCCCCCTTTGTTGGGTCACTGTCCATACCTACTGATTCACTCATCCGGACTGCCTCTTCTAGACCTGAAGTCCATGAAGTTAACTGCATGGTTCCTCCAGTTCTGAGCATAGCAAGAGATGCTAGGCTTCACCCTGTTGTAATCAGTGTTCTTTCTGCTTCTGAGAAACTGTCCACTAGAAAGATTTACCAGAGCAAATGGAAAAGATTCTCTATTTGGACTCTCTCTAAAGGTCTTGATCTGTTTTCAGTACCTGTTCCATCATACTAGAATTCTTATCGGAACTCTTTGGTAAGAGTTTCATTTTTTCCACCATCAAGTTCCAGATGGCAGCTATTTTCAAATTTTCATGTTAGATGTAGAGAGATTCCTATAGCCTTGCTGAAAATTTCCAAAGCTTTCTTGAAAGGTACCTTCCTACTTTCACCTCCCATTAAAGACCCAGCCCCTGTATGGGACATTACCTTTATGCTGCAAGCTCTTACGCAGTCTCTCGTTAAACCTGCGACCACAGCAGATCTAAAATTCCTTACTTGGAAAACAATTTTCTTAGTGGCAGTGACTTCAGCCAGATGAATTTTGGAGTTACAAACTGTCTCATGTAAACCTCCATATCAAGTTTTTGACATGGATAGGGTTTCCCTTAGAACTAAAGCATCCTTTATTCCTAATGTGGCACCCAAGCTAAACCTAAATCAGTCCATAAACTTACCAGTGTCCCCCCCCCCCCACCGAGATATTCAAAGGAGAACACTTGTTGGATATGTTAATTGTCCACAGACAACTCAGATTCTACATTCACAGAACAAAACAATTCCAAAGAGAAGATCAACTGTTTATTTAATTTTGACAAAGTAAGGGAAAGCAGTGGCAAAGGTTACTTTGCATAGATGGTTATCAGATTGCATCTCCTTTATTTATCATAAGAATAATTTACTGTTACTCAATAAACCGAAGGCTCATTCAACTATGGCAGTTTCTACTTTGACGGGCTTTAATTGGGGACTATCCATTAATGACATTTGTGCTGCAGCCTGTTGGTGTAACGTACATACTTTTGTGTCTCACTAAAAGGTGGAGGTTCAGACTAGGTCATGTTCATCCTTTGGTTCCACCATACTCAGGAATGTTTTCCTTGATACCACCCCCATTTGACAGCTTAGAATTTTGTCCCATTTGTTTGAATGAATGAATATAGACAACATTGTGTACGAAAGTTTCATACTTAACGTTAGATGCATGTTGTCTGGTTCAAACTCCCTACCTCCTGCCCCCTTCCATTTGGTCACCTATGGCTTCGACATGATTGGGTTAGACCCCTTAATTCCCTTTCTCTGCAGTCATGTGAGACTGTACCTACTCTTCTTCAACAGGTTGGGATGTTCTGATACAGGATTTCCTTATACAGGATTGTTCATGTATGAGACAAAGAGGTGGGGCAAACTCTTATCTGCGCAACTAGGGATGGATGGAGTCCAGGAAATTATGAGTAAGGGAGGAGTCCAACTCTGGATCTGAAGAAGCTCCAGAGTTGGTGCCAAGGTCTGATCTGGCCAGATCTAGCAATCCATATGTTTGAACTGGATGAAAATCAGACAGGATGGATCTAACACTATGGCAAGTACATAACTTTCATTTTTTGTTTTTTTGGGAGTAAGTGAAGATAATATTGGGAAATAATTGATCTGATGTTGTCATTTTCATTTTTCCTCAACCTGTAGGTGTGAATCAGACCTCTGATCTGACTTGGCTACTTTCAAATGCTCCTAAGCTCGAGCTCCTCCCCTACCCATAATGCCACCCGGTTACCTCAGCTCTTGTTTGCCGCTCTTAGGAGAAGCATTATGGTCAGGTGACTTGAGCTCCTTGTGAGAAGTTTTTTTCACTGTTCAGCTAAGTGGTTTTACGTCTGGTGTAGTTCTCTTTGCACTCTACTCTACCGTACCTCCTAACACTGTGTTTCTGCCTGTAATTTAAAAAAAAATCTTAATTTTAGTAGTTTTGCTTCCACTGAAGTATTTCCAGGCAGGAATTGTTCTTTCCCTTTTTCTCCCTCTTCCTTTCTCTTCTTCCTCGCTAGTATTGAATGATGTCTGAGAAACCTTTAGGTTTCAAGAAGTGCACTTCCAGTGGGCACAAGATTCCCCTATCTGGTGCCCACAGGGAGCACGTATATTGTCTCAGCCCTACTCACCTCAAATTCTCCTGCTCCATCTGTAAGGGGTTTCTTCAGAAAACACTGTCCGACAGGAGAAACTAACTCATTTTGAAGGGCCTTTTACCTCCTTTAGCCCTGTCGGCAGGTTGTTCTTCAGGGACGCAACTTCCTTCTAAAAAACATAGAAAAGACAGGGAATGCAGAAAATGTTCCCCAGGGAAATCTGCTTCCTCATTTTCAGATGAGCCTCCAGCCAAGGCTCCTAAGGTGTTGGATCCCAGACCTTCAGATCCAAGTAAGTCCGTCCAGTTCTCTCCTCAGCCCTGAGCCTCTATGCCTTTGGAGCTTCCTCCTCCTACCGCAGGGTCTCCCTGTAAGAAGAGATGTCAGACAATTTAATTCAGGCCACCTTCCACAAAATCTTCTGTCAGGTCTTCCCACAGCGTTTTGATTTCACAGGTGGACAGACTGAGGCAGTTCCTTCAGATGTTGATCCAGATGGCGTCTTACCAGCCCTGTCCCCTACCAGGACCATGGGTAGATGGTCACCCTTTAGACCTTTAGCTTCTCTGATCTGACCTGCTATTTCAGAGCCCTTGGATCCAAATGCCCCGAGAGCCAAGGCGATGTAGCCAATAGTGGATCTCACTTCAACCCTGGCACCTTCCTTGACTCTATCTGTCCTGACTATGTCGGCACAGAGTGGCTGTCTGAGTCTCCAAATGTGCAGACAAAATCCTTAGTGCTCCCCCTGCCCGACCCCATTGGAGTAAAGGAGTCTAGAGCCATGGATGGATTCGGCAAGAGAGATTACGCTTCATCTACCTTCACTTTACAAGCCTTAAACTACCTTTCCCATTTTACTAGGCTACAGAAGGATTTAATCCAAGAACTCTCTAGCTTAATCCCAGAGTCCATGTCTGATGAGGAGAGGAAATTGTCCTTCTCCAGCTTGGCCACTCTGCAGTCAATTTCTCATGCATTCATGCCAGCATTGCCATTAGGCATCATGCCTGGATGCAGCTGTGCGACTTCGTGGAACCTTTCAAGGAATCTTTCATTAATACTCCTTTTGATGGATTGTCTTTGTTTGGGCCCACTGTTAGAGATGCACACTTCGCAAGAAGGATGGAAGGACCCTGTCTGCCATCAGAATCCGTTTTTTGACCCCTCCCCAGTGTTGGGGGGGGGGGGTGACTGTGGTCCAAAGAATCTCAGGGTCCTTTTCAGGAATCTCAGGGAGAATATTCCCCCAGAGGCTGAGTGGGAAATGGTTACAATGGTAGACACCATCCACGCAGCAGTGGGGGTCTGCAGAATCAAGGATCTAGGGATTCCTTCTTGGACAGCCCCTTTCAGCGCTCCTGAATGGTTGCCTGGCTGTTCATCTCTGGAGGCAGTTGAGAGGCGCTTATGCTTGCACCCAGAAGCCTGACTAGCCATCCCAAACAATCCATGGGTGCAAAGGATCGTATCCAGAGGATACTGCATTCTGTTTTCAAAACTACCCAAGCCAAAAAGTTCTCTCCCAGATGTTCTACCCAGTCAGAGAGGCAGTGGAGTTGGAGATCTCAAAGCTGCTCTAAAAGCAGTCATCCAGAAGGTCCTCAAAGCTGCTCCAAAAGGAGTCATTCAGAAGGTCCTGCCAGATCAACTCAGATCAGGCATTTACTCAAGATTCTTTTTAGTACCAAAAAAGACAGAGGACCTTAGGCCCATCTTAGATCTGACATCCCTGAACATCCCCGAAGAAGTCTATAGAAAACACAAAGTTATGGATGGTCATGGTTCAGTCCATTCGATCTCTTTTGAAAATGGACGACTGGATATGCTCAGTAGAAATGAAGGATGAGTACTACCACATCAAGATGGACAGGCACTCCAGAAGGTATTTACGCTTCAGGCTGAGAATGAAAAATGACAGGTATAGATGGAACATTATGCCAAGTATATAACTTCTTTTTTTGTGCATTACCTGCCAACTTCATGTCATTTTATTACCTGAGATTGTAGACTGGGGCTCATAACAGTAATAATCAGAAACACCCACAGATATTCAGTAAAGCACAAGCTGCAGCCAGCCCACACAGGTACTACATAACTGGATTTAGTTATTATCCTAGAAAGAATGTAGCCGTCTTACTCGGACCATCTCTTTAGTTGAAATTGCTTCCAGTTTTGTATGTTGTTTCATCAGTGCAAATTATTGAAGTGAAATTTGTTATGGGATGTTGTGCGACCTTGGACTGAAACAGAAAAGTGAAACAGAAGTACTGAAGTCAAACTCAACCCACTAAGGGCAGAGTTTGACTTCCATACTGTACTTTAGCTTTTCAACCACACACACACTTTCAAAACGAGCAATCCCCTCGCAGCAGCATCTGATGAAAGGTTTCCATACTCTACTCTAGCTTCTCTCTCACACACACACACACACACACACACACACACACACACACACACACACACACACACACACACACACACACACACACAGTTTCAGAACCCAGGAGAGCTGTTCCGAGGTGACTGTGGAAGAATAGGTTTTCCTCAACTTAAGTTGTGCCTGTAAATAAATAAATAAAAAAGTTTCAACTCTTCACCTTTTCTACCATTTCTTGACCTAGCCAAGCCAGTCCAGTAATGTTGCCAAGCGGGTTACTGACAGCAAAACTGCATCTGTTCTAAACCGCCATGTAGAGAACATACAATGCTTACCTGAAGGTTGAAGAGCTTGATCATTTAAATGGTAATGGACTGAACAGCTTCTCATCTCTTCAGCTGCTGTCCCTAGAACACTGAAAAATATTTCAGGAAAGGGAACCGAGAAGCTTACCAGAGTCCACTACCAGTTGTGTTGTCTTGCCCCCCCCCCCCCAAATTAAATCACTTTCTCTCCCTTACATGCAAACAGTTACGCACAGCCCGACTCTCATTTTTCTGTTTCTGTCCCCCACTCACAGAAACCACCACCACCACACACAAGTGAAAGGACACTGAGTAAGAGATTAAAGACCCCTTCGTGACTGGGATCCGCATTCTTTCAGCTTTCTCGGATCCATGGCGGTCAGTCTGTAACTCCTCAAAATCCCCAGTAAAGGCTTCACTCTTACAATCACTCAGTGACAGGTCAGCGAGTTCCTCCTTTGTTTCTTCATGTAGTTTAAACCTCTGGCAGACTAGGAAAAAGTCTGTGCTGGCACAATGTGGGATATGACCTGTAGTGTTTTACAAATCTGGACTTGTTGCATTCCAGCACCTCTCCTATAGCACTTTTCTACTTCGTTTTTGCAAAACAAAGAAATAGACCTAGGTTTTCTGGATGTAATTACTCCTCTTCCAGCTGCTTTCCCAGTCAACACTGCAGATTGCTGCTATGTCCACTGAAACAATTTTCTGAAGTGAAACAATGCAATGTAAAGTATCCATTGCTTATTCTGGTCCCTGTAAGAGCTGACAACAGCATTGTTTTAGTATCACACTCACTTGAGATGTCAATCAGATGTAACCTCGCACACACACACATACTCTCCTTGGAAATGCATCACCACACTAAGTGATCTCCAGATTTTAAGTTTTGCTAACTGTAAATACTTCTAAAATGGGGTTCCTTAAAGAAAACCTAGGTAACTGAGCAAAACCGGTGATTCTGAACAGGAAGCATCTTGATATTGTTCTATCAGGTGGCTCCTGTGGCACAGGAGAGATGTCTTTTCCACACACAGGTCATTCACTCCCACTGCTAACATCATCTCAAGCAACTTCTAAGGAACAGACGCAATGAAATCTGAAGCTCAGAATTGATTCTAAGGGATAGGAGCACAGAAGTAAACCATTCCCACCTGTATGCGTCATTGAACTCCTAAACATTGCAAATGTCTAAGCTGTTCTGTTCTTGCACAAACTTGCAACATACTCCTGCATATAAAGTGTGTGCGTTGGGTACATTTGTGCGATTCCTTACAGAAGTTTCACTTCTAAAGCATGTGGTGACCACACACATCTTTTTTATTGGTTAATAATTCTTTCAGAAAAGCAGTTGGAGTTCACACTTAGTGGATATTCAACATAAGTCTCTTGCAGTGGAGCATTCCAAACTATGATCTACTGAGGATGAGCCATATTATTAATTGACTTGGACGAATCCAGGATGTAATTTTCTCTCTACTTTTAAGGTAAAGCCACTTGCCCGTTGTTGGGCAACATGTTAGTTGAATTTCTTCCAGCACTGTAAATACTGTGTCTGGTCATGACTGAGAAAGGTCCATAGGCTTGGCACACTTAGTTATCAAATCAGTAAGACTGTAAAAAAGGCCTCCTTTAGTATGGCTGCATCTATCATTTTCTTACATCTGCTGGAACGCTGCTTTGTTTCTTGCCTTGTTTCTTGTTTTGAACTACTTTGGAATCTTCTCAGCTGACTGGAACTAATTCCAAGATGTTCTTCATGTTTCACTGTTGCAGTATGGGCTTGGAGTATGCAGTTGTTGTGATGTCTGTAGTATTTCTCACAGAACACAAATCTAACAAAGCTTGTTTAGAAATAATTTCTGAAATAATTCTACTAGAGAAAATCCATTTTGACACTTACACTTGGATGTTCTTCGTGTTTCACTGTTGCAGTCATTACATTTGGGTAATCTGCTGGCAGGTTGCCCTCAGTTGGCCTGAATATCAAAGTCTTGGGTCCTGTGTCAGTTGCTGTCTCTTCTTCCATGACGTCAGGTCGTCGGGTATAAAACAGGCAGCCGACGCCATTTATTTCAGTCTTTCTTGCCGTGCGGTGCCTGAAGCAGAAGCAGTTCGCAAGTGCCGGTCGGCCGACTCCTGAAATTTTCGAATTCGAGTTTCAGAACCAAAGTCTTCAATTAAAGCTAAGTACCCAGTTGGGGAAACTTTTTCTTGTTCCATACCGATGTCAGTAAAAGTTAATAATTGCATTACTTGTGGGAAGCAAATACCTCCTAAGGATTTCCATTTGTACTGTATTCCTTGCCTAGGCCCAGATCATAATGTGTCTTGCTGTCGGTTTTGTGCTAGGTTTAACCAATGCACTATTAAGCACTGGTATATTTTTGCTTCAAAATATTTTGGAAACAGATTTAACTACCCTGAAATGTCATCGGATAGCAATCCGACTACCGGAGTTCACAAAAAATGCAAAGAAAAGGAAGAGACCGACTGTCCAAAACTGACGAAGCTTCTCCTAAGCCAGTCGCCGGTACTCATTGAGGCACTTTTGCAGCCCCTGATACCTGCTACTTTCGAGTCGCAGGCCTCTACCGAGAACCATGTGGTGTCCGGCATGCCATGAGATTCTCAAAGTATTGTACCCGCGGATGTCTCTCCCTCAAATGGGTCCGGAGCCGCTGAGCAGGCACCGGCTCCTGAGGGTGTCTTCAGGCCTCAGCATTTTTATATAAAACCAACGCCAGCTTCAAAAACAAAGACAAAAGCAACTTCTAAGGCTAAAAAAACGATGCATGAGCCATGTGCTCAGGCCTCAATGCCCCAAAAGCAGATGATCAAAATGGCTGAAGACTTAATTACCTTGATCAGGGGTTCCCAACCCCCCCCCCCCTCTCCGATAAGAGGCCTAGGCAAGACACTGATTATGAATCTTCAGATCAGGTTTCTATTTCTTCTGATTCTTCTTCTGATCAGGAATTTTCTATACCACCCTATGAGGATTCAGATGCAGAGGAATCCATCCCATCTGCATCTCCTCCTGAAAATTGTTATAGGTTCATGCTAGGCTATCTGCCCAAGGGCATTTATAAGCCTAGCCCATAGTTATGTGGCTTTCGCCACCCCTTTAGTTTGAATAAAACTATGCCTATTATTTTGCTGCTGTGCCTCTGTCAAGCAGTGACACTGAAGTCATCCCTGGGGTATATCTGCGATCTCCCATCCATTGGTCAAGATTCCTCTTGAACAAAGCCAGCGAGGTGCTCTGCCTCACATGTACCGGGATTTTGTTCCACAGCATAGGGAGTCTCTGGGTGATGAATCTGTCCCTCCAGCACGTTCTATTTATAACCGTGTCAAGGTTTAAGTCTCCCGCCCTTGTGGTTCTGAGGCATCTAGATTTTTTGAGGTGAAGCATATTCATCAAATCTGGGTTTGACATGGCCTTATATGTCAGGCACAGGTCACCTCTGAGCAAGCGGTATGAGACTGAATAGAGCTGGAGTTCTTTCAGTCGGGCAGCATAAGACATATTTTTGAGACCCTTTATCCTTTTGGTGAGGAACTTTTGGGGCCTTTCCAGCTGCTGCAGGTGTCGGGTCAGATACATTCTGAATGGGGCATTGTACTCAATCATAGGTCTAATGAGTGATGAGTACAGGGGGACGATGACCTCCCTTGATCTAGATGTGAATCCCTTCATGATCAGGTGGGCAATGTAGAAAGTTTTCCTGACTACTTTAGCAACATGAGTGTCAAACGAAAGGCTAGTGTCAACCTGGGTCTCCAGGTCCCTGATGACGACTTCTGTGCTCAGGGGATTGCCACCTATATGGTAGCTAGGGGTAACCTTGTTTTTCCCGAAGGGTATGACTATGCATTTCTTGGCGTTTAACTTTAGGCCATGGCTCTGGCACCAGTTATCCGTTTCTGTGAGGCCCTTCTGAAGGATATCTGTGTCAGAAGTGTTTTCGACTATGGCGCCCAGTTTGCAGTCATCTTCAAACTTTGTCAGCCATAACCCTCCTGTGTTTGCTTGTACTTCAGAAAAGTAGATGCCGAACAAGAGTGGACCCAGGACTGAGCCCTGTGGGACACCACTTGTGACAGGCTTTGAGTCTGACATGGCTCCAGCAACTCTGACCCTGTGGGTTCTGTCACTTAGCCAGTTTGCAACCCATCTTGTGATGTATGGGTTTACATTCAAGCTGATGAGTTTTTCGATGATACCTGAGTGGGGTATTGTGTCGAAGGCCTTTGCCAGGTCGAGGTAGGCTGTATGGACTGCCTTTCCCTCATCAATGGCCTTGGTGACTGTTTCGAAAAAGTCAACCAAGTTTAAAAGGCATGATCTGCCTTTGACAAAGCCAAACTGGGTTGGATCCAAAGTCTGCAAGTTCCCTATGTCTTTATTTATGATTCTTTTGGAGAAACCTTGCATACTTTGAGGGAACATTTTCATTGGGAGAGTCTTGATTTCTCAGAATCAAAAAGAGGCTTAGGGATTTCCTTCTTCCTTAGCATAGGCCTTTGGCCATGCCTCCTGTATTAGACATTGTTGATGATGTTTTTTTGCAATCAGGCATGACTCCAGATTCCCCACCTCCGGATCCTAGCAAGCCAGACAGATATTACAGGGTTCCGGACTCTCACAAATTTTTATTCAAAAACCCTGCTGCTGACCCTGAAACTATTTCACAGGGTCCCAAAGGTGTAAAGGCCTCAACAGCTAAGAATTCTACCCCCTCTGATAGAGATTCCAGGGTGCTGGATAGATGGGGAAAGAAGGTTTATGCATCTGCAACCTTGGCAATTAGGTCCTTAAACTGCCAGTTTCATATGCTTAAATATCAACAGCACGTTATGGGATTATCGAAACAGAAAATGATGATTTCTGAATGTGTGGAAAATAAAGAATTACAGGAATTATTGCATGCAGCAGAGCAGGTTTGAAAGCATACTTTGCAATGTGGTTTTGATTCCTTGGAGGCCTCCTGCAGGGCCACAGTTACTGGATCTGTGATTAGAAGGCATGCCTGGCTCAAGGAGCAAAATTTGCCTGATCATGTTAAAGCTAAATTGTTTTATGCACCTTTACAGCATGATGCTCTGTTTGGTAATAAGGCAGAAAAGGTTTTAAAGAAAATGGAAGACAAAGCTAAGTCTATGGAAACTGTAAAAGACTTCTTACAAGTGCAGCGACCAAGATTCAGTAGATACTGGCCTACAAAAAAATTGTTCCTTTCCTGTGTCCGACAGAGCAAATCCAGCCACTCATAATGCTCTAGATACCAATCACAGGGTTCTTACAGGTCAACGCAATGGGATGCCTCCACCTCCAAATCTGGAGGAAATAAAGCAAAACCCTACAGTAAACGGTCTCCGTGACTTCCCTCTGCCATCACCAAGCACTTATCTTTTGGCAGCCCCCTTAAATTTGGCAGTTAATAACCCAAGACAAGTGGGTATTAAACATAGTAACCCAGGGATACCGATTACATTTCCATACCTTGCCATTTCCAAACGGTTGGCCAGATCTGCCACAAAATCAATAGGCAGAGGCACAGAAACAAGTTACATCCCTCATGGATATGGTGGCTATTCAGCCAGTGCCAGAACAGGAAAAAGCACAAGGGTTTTACTCAGGACTGTTCCTGGTACCCAGAAAAGACAATGCCTGGTGCCCAATACTGGATTTATCGATTTTGAACACATTCTTGGACATACCAAAATTCAAAATGCTAACTTTGCAGCAGCTTCTGCCCATGCTGGGCAAGAACGCTTGGCTAGTGACTCTAGACTTGAGGCATACCTGCATATCCCAATGTGGGAATTGTGCAGAAGATACCTCCGTTTCAAGGCTGGTTTTATGCATTATCAATTCTCTGCACTGCCCTTTGGCTTATCTACTGTGCCCAGGATCTTTACAAAGTGCCTGGCACCAGTAATTGCATTTTGCAGACAAAGAAGCATACAAATGTATCCTCATCTGGACGAATGTCTCATTCAAGCAGAAACCAAGGACATTCTTCTTCAACATCTGGCATTTGTAAAAAGGCTTCTAACATGCTTAGGGTACACAATAAACGAAAAGTAATCACAACTGGTACCCTCTCAAAAGATTACATTCCTTGGTGCAAGCTTGAATACAACTGCCCAGATGGCTTCCCTTACAGCAGACAAACAAAGGCAACTGACTATTTACTTCAAAAAGATGGCAACAAAAACCCAGTTATCTGCAAGACAAATTCTGCAGGCTTTGGGGATCATGGCATCCTGCATTCTACTAATTCCATATGCAAGACTGCATATGAGGAAACTACAGTGGTACCTAAAAAGTTTATGGAGTCAACATTGTCACAGCCTGGAAACAATGATTCCTCTGATTCCCTGCCTACAACAGGAGTTTCTTTGGTGGGCAGAGACATGTCACCAGAACATGGGACGGTCTTTCACTCTACCCCCTGTCAACCAAACCCTAACTACAGATGCATCAGACTATGCTTGGGGGGGCCCACCTGGTGGGGAGATGCATTCAGGGCATATGGAGCCCAAAACAAATGCATCTGCATATCAACCAGAAAGAGATGTTAGCTGTTCAGAATGCCCTGACAGCCTTCAAGGACTTACTTCATCCAGAACAACTACTGATAAAGACAGACAACACCACAGTTATGTGGTACATAAACAAGCAGGGAGGCGCACATTCCTACCCCCTTTGCAGACTAGCCATGGCATTGTGGGACACGGCCTTGACCTACCAAGTACATCTTCAAGCTCAGTTCCTGCCAGGAAAACAAAATTCTCTGACAGACGACCTAAACAGAAATCTTATGGACCCTCACGAGTGGAAACTGGATCCACAAGTCTTCAGCATGATAACAGAGAAATGGGGGAGCCCGGACATAGATCTATTTGCCTCTCCCCAGAATTATCAACTGGGCAAATTCTGCACAAGGACTTATCACAGACAAGCATGGAAAGTGGATGCCCTATCCTTCAGTTGGAAAAACCTATCAATCTATCCCTTTCCTCCTCTGCCTCTTCTTCCCAAGGTCCTACTAAAGGTCAGACAGGAAAAACCAAAAATTATTCTAATTGCCCCAGACTGGCCTCGCCATCACTGGTACCCAATTCTAGGGAATACGTCTCAACTCCCTCCTTGGTACTTGCCTCAAATACATCTACTGTCTCAGCAGAACAATCAATTTCTGCACAATCGGCTCCAAACTCTGAACCTGGCAGCATGGCTGATCATGTAATTATTCAAACAACACCTTTCAGTAAATCTGTGATGGATGTCATTTTGGAAGCCAGAAGGCCTAGTACTAGAAAATATTATGCTGATAAATGGAAGAGATTCTGTGCTTGGAACCAAGCACAAGGAACTGACACAGCAAAGCCAAATATTCCTCAGATTTTACAATACTTGACTGAGATGCTTGACAAGGGCCTATCTTTTTCATCAATAAAAATCCATGCCTCTGCCATCTCAGCTCATTACAACACACAGCCGCCCATCTTTTTTCATCAGCAGTATCTTAGAGGGGCCAAAAAATTAAGGCCTCCCAGAAGATCACCAATTCCCGCATGGGACCTCAATTTTCTGTTGGAAAAGCTCACCCTGCCTCCATTTGAACCAGCAGCTACTGCAGATATAAAGTTTTTATCTTGGAAAACAGCTTTCCTTCTGGCAATCACTTCAGCAAGAAGGGTGTCAGAACTACAGGCCCTCATGGCTGTGGAGCCTTTTATTATATTTTACCCAGACAGAGTGTCCCTCAGGACCAATCTTTCCTTTATGCCTAAGGTGGTATCCAGTGTGGCTCTTAACCAAAATATTCACCTACCAACTTTTTACCCAAATCTGCAGAACAAGGGGGAATGGATTCTGCATTCCTTGGACATATACAGACAACTAAGATTCTACTTAAACAGGACCTAATCTCTAAGAAAGTCTGAGCAGCTACTGGTGGTATTTGCTGCAGGATCAGAGGGAAAGGCTATTTCAAAGCAGACTGTTTCAAAGTGGATAAGCCACTGCATTTGTTTCTGCTATTTGAATCATGGTAAACCGGTGCTCAAGGGCATTAGGTCACATTCCACCAGGGCTGCATCTACCTCAGCAACTTTTCTCAGAGGGGTGCCAACCAAAGACATTCCAGAAGCTGATACTTGGAGTTCTGTTCATACTTTTGCAAAGCATTGTCATTTGCCCCTCTTCTCTAAGTCCAGGGCAAACTTTGCCACTACAGTTGTGCATGGCCTTATAGCCACTCCTAATGCTACTTAGTTCCAGCCTCCCATCCATAGCTTTGGGATTCTACCGAAATGTAATGACTGCAACAGTGAAATACGAAAAACATAGTACAGTTGTGTACACTTACCATAAATGTAGATGTTCGAGTGTATTCACTGTTACAGTCCAGGTTACCCACCCGCCATCCCCCTTTTATTCTAGAGCTTCTTTTTCCTTCACTATATTCTACAGCCTTTGTGGTGTATTTGCTTTTAGATGAAGGTAAAGTTTATGTTGTGACAATTGCATGTTTATATATAGTTTTTTTTTTTGCTCCCTGTTTGGGGGGCACCTGACGTGGGGCAAGAAAAACTAAAGAAAATGGCGTTGGCTGCTTGTTTTATACCCCTGACGACCTGCCGTCATGGAAGAGGAGAAAGCAACTGATGCAGGACCCAAGACTTTGATATTCAGGCCGATTGAGGGCAACCTGCCAGCAGATTACCCCAAATGTAATGACTGCAACAGTGAATGCAGTCGAACATCCACATTTATGTTAAGTGTACACAACTGTACTTTTTCTTGAAACAGGATATACCAGATGCATGAATGCTTAACATTTTTTTCTCTTTTTCCTATACTGCTTTATCATTTCTGGCCATCCCAGTGCCCCATCTATTGCTTGGTCTTACCTACTCCCCCTTTCTCCCCCAGACATTTTTCCAAGTGAGCTGGGGCTAGCGTGGATTTTAAGGGCATTCTAGGGGGTCATGCCATCAACTGCTTCTGCCTCTCCCTTGCATTCATCAACAAACCAAAAAACATCTGAGGGCTACTATCCCCCTGTGGATGATGCATACCTCTTGGGGGTATCTTCAGTGAATTTCCTACCCTGGGTTGGGCACACTCATCCCTCCCTACCAGCTTCTCAGATGCCTGAGCTGCTAATCGAACCCTGGTTAGCTAAGCTGTAGTTAGGGTTCTTTATATCCCTCTGTGCCACAGAGCTGGCAGTCTGACCATATCTTTTAATCTCTGGATTCTTCATCCTGTCATAACTTCATTTCAGAAATGTTGCATAACTTAGACTTCAGGTATGTGGCTAGTACTATTATTGTGTTTTTGTGTTTTGTGTAGTTTTTGTGACTGAAAGAATTACTGTTGTGTCTTTTGGAGCTTTTCTCCCCAGAACTGCACTGAAACAAGCAATCTCTACCCAGTTAAACTTTCCTGGTTACCAAAAGTCAAATAAGCATTGCTGGGAAGGACATTTACAGAATAGTAAATATTTTGGTATTTCATTTCCTTATTAGAGTTGTTGTTTGATTTTGTGGTGGGAAGAATAGCAGCTGTTGTCCTGAGCATGCCCTTAATCTATGTAAAGGTCAAGATGCTATAGGCCATGGAGATTTATGCGATTGCTAAATTTGCGAATGTTATAGTTTTGTTTAATGCTTAACTAAAATATATCCCAATGGTTGAACTGCCTTAAGGAATCCCTTCTGAAGAGATCTATCACTATACTTAACACTTACATTTCCAGTACTCTGCTAGCTGTTTTTGATGGAAAATCTGTGTGCTATTAAAATAGCTTTGTTTACAAACTTGAAAGGGAAGTGATTTCTTTAAAATTTTCAGTAGTAGTAAATGTTTAATCTTTTAGAAACTGTATTTTTAGTTAAAAGATTTGCAAACAGTTAATTGTGTTTTCTTTTGTTTCTCCTAGGCTGAAAAACCACCATCCCCTGTTGGATCCCGGACCAGAAGTCATAATTCTCACAGTCCCAGCCCCCTTGATAGACCTGATTTTGATAGTGCAGGTTCAGCTACAAGAAGCAAGAGACCAATGACTCGCAGTATGGGAGAGGTGGCCCCTACTGGTATTGAGATCTCTTCAAGTCCACAGAGGAAAGTGAAGCGTTTGCGTCTCTGTTCCTTCAGCACTTCTGTAAGTAATGCACAAAAATAATTATTAAATGGCTTTCCTTATATTCAGTTGCTGTGCAGTTAGCTGTATTCTTTGAGCAAAACTTCAATTTGGTGTTCTCCTCGTCCTTTTTACTGCTGGTTTTTGGTATAGTTTGTTTTTTATTTTGTTTTATGTCTTGTTTTGTTTTATGTAGGTTGCTTCCTTGACTCTGGTATGTGGGTTCAGATAAACGTTTTGGATGAAGTAATGCGTTGGTGGTGGAGGTGGTTTATGTTTTTATGTCATCACATTGCATTTTCTTGGAAGTCTTAACTGATCTTGTTTTTTTTTATCTGACTGTATTTACTTAAGCACAACCTATTCGCTGTTTGTGAGACTGCTTTGTGCTATAATGAATCTTCCTTTCCCACTCTTGTGTAACTGTGAAGTTGTATATGTATGCATGAAAATATGTATGTATCCACAAATGTACGTGTATGTATGTGTGTGTATATATATATATATATATATATATGTGTGTGTGTGTGTGTGAATTTGTATATACATGTACATACACGTGTGCATGTATGGTATATATGCGTGTGTTTAGTGATATCTATCTTTATATATATATATATATATATCTATATCTATATACATATATATACACACACACACACACACACACACACACACACACACACACACACACACGTATACATTTGTACACAAAAATGAAGTACAGTTCCTTACAATACACAACTCTTGTATTAAAAAAAGATCATCTAGAACTTCTTGATTTCATTTCAGGTTTGAGACTCAAATTCATTTAACCCTGGTGTTGAATAAGAGTAAAAATAGTTGCCAGTGCTTTTCTTTTCTGCCCAAAACAATTCCAAGCCCCCGACCATGTGTCACCTTTGAGCTTAGTTCAGGCAGTTTTGTGTATTTGAAGACACCTAGGTTAATGACACAGGCTCAAAATTTTTTTTCATTTTGCTTCAAGTGTGCCATTATCCAGTTAAGCATTCATCCTACGCCATCAGTAATGGCAGTTGTTTTAGCAGTTGGGAATCACTTGTGTGGTGTTGTGATCAGTGGTTCAGAGGAAGCAGATCAGTTTGATGAAGTAAGAAAGCAGATGTTCTTCGTGTTTCACTGTTGCAGTCATAACATTTGGGTTATCTGCTTGCAGTAACCCTCAGTCGGCCTGATTAACAAAGTCTTGGGTCCTGCGTCGGATGCTGTCCCTTCTTCCATGACATCAGGTCGTCAGGAGTATAAAACATGCAGCCGACGCCATTACATCAGTCTTAATTGCCGTACGGTGCCTGAAGCAGAAGCAGTTCGCAAGCGCCGGTCGGCCGACTCCTGAAATTTTCATTTTCGAGTTTCAGAACCGAAGTCTTCTTGCTCCTTACCGATGTCAGTAAAAGTTAATAATTGCATTACTTGTGGAAAGCAAATATCTCTCAAAGATTTTCATTTGTACTGTATTCCTTGCTTGGGCCCTGACCACAACGTACCTTTCTGTCGGTTTTGTGCTGTATTTAATCAGCGTACTATCCGTCGTCTGTATATTTTCGCCTCTAAATATTTCTGTTCTCGGTTTAATTATCCAGAAATGTTATCGCTTAGCTGTTTGACTATCGGGATTCCAAAAAAATGGAAAGATAAAGACAGAGACAGGCTGCCTAGGTCCAAAGCTGCCGACGATGCTTCTCCTAAGCCAGTCGCCAGCTCGCCAGTACTCATTGAGGTGCTTTCGCAGCCCCTGATACACGCTACTTCTGATTTGCAGGCCTGTACTGACACCTATTTGGAGTCCAGTATGCTGCGAGATGCTTCAACTGTGGAACCTGCGGATGTCTCTACCTTGGATTGGTCCGGAGCCGCTGTGCAGGCACCAGCTTCTGAGGGTGTATTCAGGCCTACGGACTTGCATGTTAAACCAGCGCCTCCTTCTTCATTTAAGCCTAAATCTCGAACCATGCCTAAGAAACCGACGCCCAGGCCGCATGCTCAGGCCTCTATACCTAAAAAACAAATGATAAGAATGGCTGAAGATCTTATAACTTTAATCAGGGGAAGCCAACCTCCCCCTTCTAAGAGACCTAGGACTGAAGTTGTTTATGAATCCTCTGACCAGGATTCTGATTTTTCTGATTCTTCTGATGATTTGGATTTGCCCTTATCTACTTATGAGGATTCTGATGCAGAGGACTCTATTCCCTCTGCTTCCCCTCCAGAGGATTTTTCTTTTGGTGAAACCTTACATATACTCTAAGGGAGAATTTCCACTGGGAAAGCCAGGATTTTTCTGATTCAAAAAAGAGGCTTAGGGATTTCTTACTCCTGCCTCCGCATAGGCCTTTAGCTATACCTCCTGTACTAGACATTGTTGATGATGCCTTTTCGGAATCTAGTTTGGCCCCTGATTCTTTGCCTCCTGCTCCCAGAAAACCTGACAGATATTACAAGGTTGCTGATTCACACAAGTTTCTTTTTAAAAATCCTGTTACGGATCCAGAGACTATTTCTCAGGGCCCCAAGGGCATTAAGGCTTCTACTGCTAAAGCACCTACCCCTTCTGATAGAGACTCCAGGGCGGGTAAGTAGGTTTACATTTCTGCAGCCTTGGCCGTTAGGGCTTTAAACTGCCAGTTTCATATGTTAAAAGTATCAACAACATGTTATTGGGTTGCTTAAACAGAAAATGATGTTGATTCCTGACTGTGCTGACCATAAAGAATTACAGGATTTAATGGATTCTGCTGAACAGGTTGGTAAACATACTTTGCAATGTGGATTTGATTCATTAGAGGCCTCTTGCAGGGCTGCTGTTACTGGGTCTGTGCTCAGAAGGCATGCTTGGCTTAAGGAGCAATCTTTGCCTGATCATGTTAAAGCTAAACTGTTGGATGCTCCCTTAAATCAGAATTGCCTGTTTGGCAACAAAGCTGAGGAAGTTCTTAAAAAGATGGAAGATAAAGCTAAATCTATGCAAACTGTTAAAGATTTCTTGCAAGTTCAGCCTCCTAGATTTAGTAGGTATTGGCCCTCTAAGAATTGGTCCTTTCCAGCCCCTTCCAGGTCTTCTCAAGCCAAACTCAGACACAGCAGAAACCCCAGATTTCAGTCCGCAGTGGGGGATTTCCGCATCCAAATCTGGGTGTAGTAAAACTCCCCCCTGTGGAAAACTGTCTCAATGACTTGCTTTTAAAACTTCCAAGCACTTCCCAACTGAATGCTCCTTTAGGCGGAAAGATTGGTCTGCAGGCTAAAAACTGGGAACTCATCATCCAGGACAAATGGATTTTAAATATAGTGCCCCAAGGATACAGATTTCACTTCCACACGTTACCAACACCAAGCGGCAACACCAAGTGGGTGGCCAGATCTACCCCCAAATCAGTGGGCAAAGGCCCAAAATCAAGTTTTCTCTCTCTTAAGCATGGGGGCTATTCAGTTGGTGCCAGAAGAGGAAAAGGGACAAAGGTTTCTATTCCAGACTTTTCCTGGTACCCAGAAAAGACAATACATGGCGGCCTATCCTGGGCCTTTCTTTTGTAAACACCTTTCTGGTGATTCCAAAATTCAAAATACTGACTCTTCACCAGCTGCTTCCTATGCTAGGCAAAGATGCATGGTTGGCAACACTAGACTTAAAAGAAGCATACCTGCACATCCCTATCAGGGAGTCTTGCAGAAGATACATACGCTTCAAAGCAGGCTACATGCACTATCAGTTCTCTGCACTGCCCTTTGGCTTATCTACTGCGCTCAGGGTATTCACAAAGTGCCTAGCTCCAGTCATTGCATTTTGCAGGCAAAGAAATATTCGAATATACCCATACCTGGACGATTGTCTAATTCAGGCAAAAAGCCAGGACATACTTTTTAATCATCTGGCCTTTGTTCATAGGGTGCTGACTTGTCTGGGGTACACCATAAACGAAAAGAAATCACACCTGGTACCCTGTCAACAAATTATGTTCTGGGAGCAAGCTTGAATACAACTTCCCAGATGGCTTTCCTCACGCCAGAGAAATGGATTCATTTGACAACCTATTTTAAACAAGTGGCCACAAAAATCCCGCTTATCTGCAAGGCAAATACTGCAAGCCTTAGGGTTCATGGCCTCCTACATTCTTCTAATTCCATATGCAAGGCTGCATATGAGGAAACTACAGTGGTATCTCAAAAGCCTATGCTGTCAACATTCTCAGGCTCTAGAGCAATGATTCCTATCATATTTTGCCTACACCTAGAGTTCCTTTGGTGGGCAGAAGCCTGCCACCAAAACAGGGGACTACCATTCACACTACCCCTTGCTGCCCAAACCTTAACAGACGTATCAGACTATGCATGGGGGGCTCACCTGGCAGGGAAATGCAATCAGGGCAAATGGAACCCAAGTCAAATGCACCTGCACATAAATCAAAAGGAAATGTTAGCTGTACAGAATGCTCTGACAGCCTTCAAGGACCACATTCTTCCAGGACAACTAATGGTAAAGACGGACAACACCACTGTCATGTGCTACATAAACAAGCAAGGGGGGTACACATTCTTACCCCCTCTGCAGACTAGCCATGGCATTGTGGAACACAGCCTTGAGCTGCCAGGAAAACTGAATACACTGGCAGACTGACTAAGCAGAAATCTCATGGTCCCACACAAGTGGAAACTGGAACCAAGGATTTTCAACATGTTGACAAGCAAGTGGGGAAGCCCAGATATAGACCTGTTTGCCCCCCCCGAACCATTAATTGGACAAATTTTGCCCAAGGATTCCCCACAAGCTAGCTTGTAAAGTGGATTCTCTGTCCTTCATTTGGAAAAACCTATCAGTTTATGCCTTTCCTCCTCTGTCTCTGCTCTCCAGGGTACTACTAAATATCAAACAGGACAAGCCAAGGACACTTTTAGTTGCACCAGACTGGCCACGTCAACACTGATACTCACTCTTGTGCAGTGTGTCACACTTGGCCCCATGGCACCTACCTCAGATTCCTTCCCTGTTGTCTCAACAGGAGAACCAGATTCTGCACCCTCAGCTGCAAATCCTGAACCTAGCAGCCTGGCTAATTACCTAATCTCTCCTTTACCACGCCTCAGTAAATCAGTGATGGATATCATTTTAGAGGCAAGGAGGCCTAGTACTAGAAAATCTTATGCTGCAAAATGGAAAAGATTTTGTGCCTGGAATCAGTTTCTAGAGATGAGCGCAGCAGTGCCCAATTTACCTCAGATTCTACAATACTTGACTGAGATGCTTCATAAGGGCTTGTCCTTTTCCTCCATCAAAATTCATGCCTCAGCCTTTTCAGCTCATTACAACACAGAGCCTCCCATCTTCTCTCACCCACTGCTCAAGCAGTTCCTCAGAGGGGCCAAAAATTTAAGGACACCCAGGAGAGCTCCAGCTCCAGCCTGGGACTTTAACTTTGTCTTGGAGAAACTCACTCTTCCTCCTTTCGAGACAGCTGCTACTGCAGATTTAAAATTCCTTTCCTGGAAAACAGCTTTCCTTTTAGCAATCGCATCTGTAAGAAGGGTATCTGAATTACAGGCCCTTATGGCAGTGGAGCCTTTCATCATCTTTCATGCAGACAGGGTGTCCTTCAGAACCAGTACCTCCTTCATGCCCAAGGTAGTATCCAGTGTGGCTCTTAATCAGTTCATTCATTTGCCTACCTTCTTTCCTAACCCACAGAACAAAAGGGAATGGATACTGCACTCCTTAGATGTGTACAGACAACTTAGATTTTACTTGGACCGAACTAAACCTCAAAGGAAATCTGGACAACTGCTGGTGGCATTTGCTGCAGGGACAGAGGAGAAAGCTTTTTCAAAGCAAACCATTTCAAAATGGATAGGCCACTGCATTCATTTCTGCTATAAGCACCATGGAAAACCTATCCCACAGGGCATCAGACCCCATTCAACCAGGGCTGCATCTTCCTCCACAGCCTTTCTCAGGGGCGTCCTTACCAGGGACATCCTAGAAGCTGCTACCTGGTGTTCTGTACATACTTTCACCAAGCATTAACATTTACCCATTTTCTCTAAATTCAGAGCTGGCTTTTCCACTGCAGTCTGTCAGGGCCTTGTAGCTGGTCCTAATTCTACTTAAATTCCTCCTCCCAACCTTAGCTCTGGGAATCTACCCAAATGTAATGACTGCAACAGTGAAACATGAAGAACATAATACAGTTGTGTACACTTACCATAAATGTAGATGTTTGAGTGTATTCACTGTTGCAGTCCTGGTTACCCTCCCTCCAGCCCCCTTTCTTCTTTTGGCTGTACCTCTACTCTCTCTTACTATGCTTGAAAAGCTTTTTGGTGTATTTGCTTTTTTGTTGGAGGTATATCCTTGTAATTATAGACTTAATTGCTTCCCATTAGGGGGGCACCGGACATCTGGGGGCAAGAAAAACTGATGTAATGGCGTCGGCTGCATGTTTTATACCCCTGACGACCTGACGTCATGGAAGAAGGGACAGCATCCGACGCAGGACCCAAGATTTTGTTAATCAGGCTGACTGAGGGCTACTGCAAGCAGATAACCCAAATGTAATGACTGCAGCAGGGAATACAGTCGAACATCAACATTTATGGTAAGTGTACACAACTGTACGTTCCAAGATTACCACATTTTTTTAAAGATTTTACATAAGCTAAGAATTGTTACACTGTGAAATGTATGTGTTGAATATAAAAAACTTGCTATCGGACAGTATGTATTTTGACCATTTTATTGCAACTCTAAGGGTCCCAAAGGGACCAATGCTTTCCAGATTTCGAATGGAATGTAGGAGGTCAGCATTCTACAGTGAACTAGTAGAGCTTTGAGTTATGCTACTCAACCATAATGGCGTACAAGTTAAATAACTGCAGATTAATGTTAAGCCTGTGACTCTTCAGATTAAAATAGAGTAATTTTTCTTTTATTAAAAATTAATATTAAAATGTTTGAAGAGGTGGTGAAATGTGAACAAAAGCTGAAGCAGAGAAAAATTATAAAGATGGGAACAAAGAGGAATATAAAACTGGAAGAGCTTATTTTAAGACTGTAGTGCAGAAACAAAACTGCTTTGGGTGTTGCCATATCAGCAGATAAAGAGAAGTCTGGTTTGACCAGTCAAAATTGAGGAATGGAAGATGTCCTTCAAGGATGCATCTGCAGTCCTAACAAATGGGTTGTCCTGCTTCAGGCAGCCCTTCGGTCGGCCGGATTCCAAAGTCTGGGTCTGGCCTCGGCTGATGTCGCACTTCACCCGACGTGACTGCTACTGTCGATTGGGTATAAAGGCATTAGCCGACGCCATTTTCCTCAGTCTTTCTTGCCGCGCGGTGCCCGAAGCAGAAGCTGTTCGCAAGTGCCGGTCGGTCAGATCCAGAGATTTCTACTACCGAAGACTTCTAAAAAGCTAAGTACCCCGTTGGGGACTCTTTCTTGCCTCAGCCGATGTCAGAAAAAGTAAATAATTGTTTAACTTGTGGGAAACAAATACCTCATAAGGATTTCCACTCTTACTGCCTTCCTTGCTTAGGCCCAGACCACAACGTAGCAGCTTGTCTAGCCTGTGCTTCCTTCAACCGACGGACACTTAGACGTCGGTCGGAGTTTGCGGAGGAGTTTTTTGGTCCCGCTTTTACTTACAAAATGCCATCGGAGACTCCGACTTCACAATTAGCTAAAAAGCGTAAGGAAAAGGACCGACACTCGCGGTTGAAACAGAGTCCTCGGTTCTTCCTTCGGCCGAAAGCTTTCCTCCTGCAGCCGAGGCCTCACACAGCATGGCTGAATCTGCTACTGAATTTTCTCCTGCTGTAGCAGGCACCCAGGATTTATCAGATACTATTCCTTTAGACATATCTGCTCCTGCACGTGGAGCTGCTAGGCCCCCTGCATCCATGTCTATCAAGGCTTTCTCTAGGGCTAAAGCAGCTAAATCTTCTAAGGCCTTGCCTTCTAAAACCCCCTCACACAGGCCTAGCTCTAGTTCCCAAATGCTTAGCCTGGCAGAGGATCTCATTACTTTGATCAAGGGATCCCAACCTCACCCTGACAGGGCCTCTCATCCCCCTCCAGAGAAGAGGCCTAGAGCAGAGCCCCCTGAACCAGTTTCTACGGATTATTCTTCTGATCATTCAGAAAACTCAAATCCTCCAGAAGGCCCTTACTCTCCATATGAGGATTCTGACGCAGAAGACTCAATTCCTTCTGCCTCTCCTCCTGAGGAATTTTCTTTTGGGGAAACTTTGCATGCTATGAGGGAACAATTTCAATGGCAGGGCCAGGATTTTTCAGAGTCTAGGAAACGGCTCAGGACCTTTTTGCATTTGCCTCAGCATAGGCCTTTAGCCATTCCTCCAGTTGACAGTTGTGGATGATGCATTAAATGATGCTTGTACTGCCCCTGACTCTCTACCTCCGGCCCCTGCTAAGCCCGACAGATACTACAGGGTCCCGGACACACATTATCACCTGTATAAGGCTCCTATTGCAGATCCTGAAACTATTTCTCAAGGCCCCAAAGCTGTAGCAACTACCAAAAACCCCCTCCCCTCTGAAAGAGAATCTAGAGCATTAGAGAGATGGGGTAAAAAAGTTTATACTTCTGCTACTCTTTCGGCTAGGGCTTTAAACTGTCAATTCCACATGATTCAGTATCAGGAATTTTTGTTAGATCAGTTAAATAAAAAACTATCCTCTCCTGAACCTATAGACCGCAAGTCCCTTCAGGATTTGGTACATAACACTCAGCAGGTCAGTAATCATTCCTTAAAATGCAGCTATGATGCACTGGAGGCTTCCTTTAGATCAGCTATGACTGGTACAGTGATCAGAAGGCATGCATGGTTAAAAGAGCAATCCTTACCAGACCATGTAAAGTCAAAGCTCCTAGATGCTCCCATGGAGAAACTCAGTTTGTTTGGCTCACCTGCACAGCAAGTGTTAAAGAAGGTGGAGGAAAAAGCAAAATCTGTCCAGACAGTCAAGGACTTCTTACAGGTCCAGCCGCCGAGGTTTAGTAGAAATTGGCCTTCGAAGAATTGGTCCTTTCCAGACACCCGAGCACAGAGAGGCAGAAATAGGCGCTCAAGAGGCAGAGGTCAATCCAGAGGTGCCTACAGGGGACGTCAGTGGCAGCCTAACAACCAGAGAAGTACTGCCGCAGATCCAGCTACTACCACTTCCACAGGACAGTCACAGTGACTTGGCTCTGATACCGCCTACCAGGGAACAACTGGAAGCACCCTTAGGCGGAAAGCTAGCCTTATTCTCAGTAAACTGGCATTACATTACAGGAGACAAATGGATTTTACAGACAATAGACAAAGGTTACAGGTTTCACTTCCATACTCTACCAAGGAAGAGAGGAATGCCAAACCTACCACCAAACCAAAAGACAAACGCTCTAGGACAAATCAACCACTTACTAAGGATGAGAGCTATAGAAAAGGTACCGGCTATGGAACAAGGACAAGGATTTTATTCCAGACTTTTCCTGGTGCCAAGAAAAGAAAACCAATGGAGGCCTATTCTCGACCTGTCTGCTCTCAACACATATCTCATTGTTCCAAAATTCAAAATGCTGACCCTACAGCACCTTCTTCCCATGCTGGGCAAGGAGGCTTGGCTGGTGACTCTAGATCTCAAGGAGGCATACCTGCACGTCCCTATTCGACCAGATTGCAGAAGATACCTCAGATTTCTTGCAGGATCAGAGCATTATCAATTCTCAGCATTGCCCTTTGGCTTATCTACTGCGCCTAGAGTATTCACGAAATGCCTGGCATCAGTAATTGCTCATTGCAGGCTTCAGGGAATTCAAATTTATCCATACCTGGACGACTGCCTGCTACAAGCGGACAACAAGATCAAATTAACAAAAGATTTGGGAAAAGTTATTTACCTACTGCAGGCCTTGGGATACACAATCAACATAAAAAAGTCAAGACTGGTACCATCCCAAAGGATTACATTCTTGGGTGCAGAACTGGACACATCAAATCAAATGGCATTTCTCACAGCAGAAAAGCAAAAGCAACTACCACTCTACTTCAAGGCATTAACAACGCAGAACCAGCTTACAGCAAGGAAAATCCTGCAAGCCCTGGGTTACATGGCATCCTGCATAATATTGATCCCACATGCCAGACTGCATATGAGGAAGTTGCAATGGTACCTAAGGAATTTATGGTCTCAGCACAAGCACAGCCTAGAAACCCAAATTCCAATAATTCCATGCCTGAAGCAAGAATTCCTGTGGTGGGCTCAGGCCTGTCAGTTGAACAAAGGTCCACCTTTCCACAGCCCTCACCCAAGCCAGACTATCACCACGGACGCCTCAGACCTCGGTTGGGGGGCACACATGGCAGACAAGTGTATATAAGGCCTATGGACACAGGATCAACTGAACCTACACATAAATCAAGAAGAGATGCTGGCAGTGAAACAGGCAATTCAGACATTCAGACCGTTTCTTCAACAGGGTCATTTACTGATAAGGACGGACAACACCACAGTTATGTGGTATATCAACAAGCAGGGAGGCACACATTCATATCCTCTATGCCGGATGGCAATGGACCTGTGGAATGTGGCTCTGAACCTCAACATTCAACTCCAGGCCTTATTTGTGCCAGGAAAAGAAAATATATTAGCAGACACATTAAGCAGAACTACCACGGATGCCCACGAATGGATGCTGCATCCGGACATCTTCAAGACCATTACAGAGAAATGGGGGCTACCAGAAATAGACCTGTTCGCATCCCCACACAACCACCAATTGAGAAAATTCTGCACAAGGACATACCACCCACTTGCTTGGAAGGTGGACTCCCTCTCCTTCAGTTGGGAAAACCTAACAGCATATGCATTCCCACCTCTACCTTTGATGCACAAAGTGCTACTGAAGATCAAAGAAGAGCACCCAAGGATCATACTGATAGCTCCAGACTGGCCGAGGCAGCACTGGTACCCGCTTCTGAGAAGTATATCTCGGACACACGCATGGCCTCTACCTCTAGTTCCTCTGCTGCTAACACAGAACAACTTCAAGATCCTGCATCCAAACTTGAAAACACTGCAGCTAGCTGCTTGGAATCTTACATGAGACAAAATAACCCAGAACTATCTCAGAGGGTTAAAGACATTATCCTGGAGGCTCGCAGACCCTCCACAAGGAAGACTTATTCAGCAAAATGGAAAAGATACCTCATTTGGAGTGCAGCGAAAGGAGAAAATGTATCATTGGCAAACATACCTAACATCCTGGAATATTTAGCAGAACTTTTCCACAATGGCCTGTCTTACTCCTCCATCAAGATTCATGCATCAGCAATTTCAGCAGAATACAACATGGATCCTCCAGTCTTCTCTCATCCTCTACTCAGGCAGTTTCTGAGAGGAATTAAAAATGTAAAGCCTCCAAGGAAGCCACCTCTGCCTACATGGGACCTGAACTTTGTGCTGGAAAAGTTAACTCTTCCCCCTTTTGAACCAGCAGCAACAGCAGAATTACAGTTCTTATCTTGGAAAACTGCTTTCCTGCTTGCAATCACTTCAGCAAGAAGGGTTTCTGAATTACAGGCATTAATGGCAGTACAACCCTTCCTTATCTTCCATCAGGATAGAGTGTCCTTGAGAACTAACCCTACTTTTATGCCAAAGGTGGTCTCCAGGGTATCATTGAACCAAGCTATCCACCTACCAACATTCTTCCCCAACCCACAGAACAGGGGGGAAAGACTACTGCACACCTTGGATGTACATAGACAATTGCGCTACTACCTGGACAGAACCAAGAGCAATAGAAAAACTGACCAGCTTCTGGTAGCATATGCAGCAGGAATGGAAGGAAAAGCAATTTCAAAACAGACAATCTCAAAATGGATAGGAAATTGCATTAGATTTTGTTACTCCTTTCATGGGAAGACAACTCCAGAAAACATCAGACCTCACTCCACAAGGGCTACAGCCACTACTACAGCTTTCTTATGAGGAGTGGCTACCAAAGACATTTTAGAGGCTGCTACTTGGAGCTCCGTGCATACATTTGCCAAGCACTATAATCTGCCTTTATACTCCAGATCCCGAGCAAGTTTTGCCACTGCTGTTTTGCAAGGGATCTTAACTACACCATAATCTTCTTAGTGCCTCCTCCCCCAGTTTGGCTATGGTATTCTACCCATTTGTTAGGACTGCAGATGCATCCTTGAAGGACATAGTACAATTTTGTACCTACCATAAATGTAGATGTCCAAGAGGAATGCATCTGCAGTCAGGATTACCCGCCCTCCTTCCCCTCTGTGGTACTCCTAGGGTATTTGCCCATCTTGTAGCTAGCTGGGGGAATCTATTATGGTGTATTTGTTTGTATATATGTACATACATGTTTATTTGTTGTTTGCTCTCTACTATTTGGAATAATTTGCATTTATCCAAATTTAGCCTTCCTAGAGGGCACCTGGCATCTGGGGCAAGAAACACTGAGGAAAATGGCGTCAGCTGATGCCTTTATACCCAATCGACAGTAGCAGTGACGTCGGGTGAAGTACGACATCAGCCGAGGCCAGACCCAGACTTTGGAATCCGGCCGACCGAAGGGCTGCCTGAGGCAGGACAACCCATTTGTTAGGACTGCAGATGCATTCCTCTCGGACATCTACATTTATGGTAGGTACAAAACTGTACTTTTTTTGTATCAACCAGAGATAGCTACAGAAATCAGTTGAGGTCTTCTCCACATCTTGCAGAAAAGCAGTCGCAAGGTCTTCAACAATGTCTGCAAATTACATCAACGGAGAAGTCGAAAGTGTTGCAAAAATTATCATGTAAAAACATATGAGCATATTTTTATGCTAAGCTTACAGGAGACCACCGAGAAGCTCAACAACATCACACAATACTGGTGGGAGACTAACAATGTACCTGATTAAGTAGACTTTTTTTTCACATATCTCTGGTGAAAATTTGCTGTTACTCGAGCCATTATCCTGACTGACTGTAAAGGTTGCAAGGAAAGTATTCTGCTCAACAGGTAAGGGCAACCTATTCTAGAAATGGGGAGTAAGTTAGGTTTATATCTTTAATAACACCTTCTGTTGCTGATTTGGTAGGTTTAGGTCACTAGAGTGGGTCTTTGCTTTGTCACAAATTTTGTTAATTTACAGAGAGAAGAATTTTTGGTCATTCATAACACAAAAGCCTAAGCAGACATCTCCCTTCAAGAGTCTTTATGACACTAAGTAGAGGGACAAGGCTTTTATTAAGGGTACTGAGACTTTATATCTTTTTTGGTGAGGAAATGTTAAGGTCTCAAGCTGGTTTAGGTAGTTAGAAAAGTACATGCTGAAGAATACATTACATTAAAAAATAGCCTAATAACTGGATGAAAAAGTGTGACACTAACTACTACAGATCTTGAGAAAATACCACAAAGGATAAGATGTTCATCGTGTTACACTGCTGCAGTCATTACACTTGGGTTATCCTGCCATCAGGCGGTCCCGCAGTCGGCCAGAGTTCCAAAGTCTTGGTCCGGCATCGGTTGCTGTCGCTTCTTCGCTGACGTCAGTGCACCAGGGGTATATAAGATGCATCCGATGTAATTTTCTTCAGTCATTCTTGCCCGAAGCAGAAGCAGTTCGCAAGTGCCAGTCGGCCGACTCCTGAGATTTTCGAAGTTGAATTTCAGATCCGAAGTCTTAAATAAAGCTAAGTACCCCATTGGGGAAACTTTTTTTCTTGCCTCAGACCGATGTCAGAAAAAGTTAATAATTGTATTTCTTATGGGAAGCAAATACGTCATAAGGACTTCCACTCTTACTATATTCCATGCCTAGGCCCTGATCATGACGTCACTAGTTGTCGGTTTTGTGCTAGATTTAACAAACGCACTATAAAAAGACGTTTTGATTTTGCTTTGCCCTACTTTGGCAGAAGGTTCAATTATATCAGCTTTAATGATCAGCTTTAATAATTGGCTTAATTACTGGTGTCATTCTAAGGGATCCAATGTCTGTCTGCCTGGGATGACATGCTTGACAAGCCACGCTGCTTTGCAAGGGACGGCTTGCACCCGTCACCCTTGGGCTTCCGGATATTTGCAAAGGCTCTTGCCACCCCCATAGTGCCTTTTTTAGGCAAGGCTCAAATGATAAACCCACCGCCCTAGAAAACAAAAATGGAGAAAAACTAAGGGTAATACTGCTCAATGCCAGAAGTCTAAACCTCAAGATGCACGCCCTCAAAGCCCTCCTCAGTATGGAGAACATCGATGTCTGTGCTGTGACTGAAACCTGGTTCAAGGCTCCTGAGAGCACCCCACCACTATCAGGTTATACCTCATATCATGCTCGGCCCCAAAATCCGGACGAACCACAAAAGGAGGGGAGTATCCATATTCATAAAGGATACCCACACCTCCAGGTTAGTGGCATCGCATAAGCATCGGAGACCATCCAGGTGCAATTAACCATAGGTAAAACTGCCCTACAGTTTGTAACATGCTACAGACCACCTTCTCAAACTCAGGAAACCCACACAGCCTTCCTGAAGACACTGGAGAGTATGAATGTCTCTCCAAACACCATCATATTGGGTGACTTCAACTACCCAAACATAGACTGGGAACATTACTCAAGCCCCAACACCCTAGCCCAAAGGTTCCTTGAGTTCATAAACTCAAATGCTATGGAACAACTAGTCACCATTCCCACAAGAGGAGAAAATATACTAGACCTGATCATCACAAACATGGGGACAAAATGCTCCACACCGGAATTATATCCATCATTGGTGAGATCAGACCATAAATTAATCTCACTGGAGATCCACATCCCGCCCCCACCCCCAGCAAAAAAGACAACAGTGAAGAACTTCTCAAAAGCAAACTTCACACTTCTTAAGACTGGAGTGGTATCCTTCAAGGCCCCCGAGCCAGTGGAAACCACAACCCACGCTGCTGAAACCCTTACAAATGCCTTCTACGAGCACCTCCAGGAATGTATGGATCAAGCAATCCCTAATAAAATCAAGACCCTTTCCACCAAAGGCAGGCGCCGGTCTGGTGGACTCCAGCCATAAACAAACTCTACAACAAGAGGAGAAAGCTACTACATGACAGAGCAAAATCCCTAAAAGGGAAGGTATCTCTGATCAATACTAGCAAAACACTACGATCACTCATAAAATCATCTAAGGCCAACTTTGAGAGAAAAATCGCTAATGACACAAAAGACAATCATAAAGCCTTCTTTAGCTATGTTAGAAACCTGGGTGGAAACTCCCAGATATGCTCAGAATTAGTCCAAAATGATAAAAAAATCACTGAACCCACAGACATTGCCAACATACTGGCAGACAGGTTCAGTGCAAATTTCTCCTCCCCCAAAAAGGAGAAATATCTATCCCACCAGAGTCTAGCCTCCCAAACATCTCAGATGCCCAGGTGAGAGCTGCTCTCTCTAAAGCAAAAAACACAGCATCAATGGGACCGGACGGTGTCCCCGGCTGTAACTCATGCTTCATCCAGGACAGCTACTGATAGACAACACTACGGTCATGTGGTACATAAGCCGGGAAGTACACATTCCTACCCCTTTTGCAGGCAAGCAATGACCTTATGGGACGCGTCATTGGCTTTTCAAGTTCACCTGCAAGCACAGTTCCTGCCGGGAAAAACAAATACTCTGGCAGACAAACTAAGCAGAAACCTCATGGATCCCCACTAATGGAAACCGGATCCACAAGTCTTCAGCATTATAACAAGGAAATGGGGACGCCCAGACATAGATCGATTTGCCTCCCCTCACAACTGCCAATTGCAAAGATTTTGCACAAGGCTTTATCACAAACAAGCATGGAAAGTGGACGCCCTATCCTTCAGCTGGAAAAATCTAACAGTATATGTTTTTCCCCCCTTTGCCTCTTCTTCCCAGGGTACTCCTAAAGGTCAGACAAGAGAAGCTAAACATGATGCTGATTGCACCAGACTGGCCACGCCAGCACTGGTACCCAATTCTGAAGAGCTTCTCAAGGTCCAGCATGGATATTGCCTCAAATTTCTCAATTGCTGACCCAACAAAACAGTTGGATCCTGCACAGCCAACTCGGGACCTTAAATCTGGCAGCATGGCGGATAAAGTAACCATTCAGAGCACTCCACTTACAAAAGCTGTTGTGGACGTTATCTTGGAGGCCAGAAGGCCCAGTACCAGAAAATCTTATGCAGTAAAATGGAAGAGCCTTTCCACCAAAGGCAGGCGCCCAGTCTGGTGGACCCCAGCCATAAACAGACTCTACAACAAGAGGAGAAAGCTACTACATCACAGAGCAAAATCCCTAAAAGGGAAGGCATCTCTGATCAATACTAGCAAAAACTATCACTCATAAAATCATCCAAGGCCAACTTTGAGAGAAAAATCGCTAAAGACACAAGACAATCATAAGGCCTTCTTTAGCTATGTTAGAAACCTGGGTGGAAACTCCCAGATATGCTCAGAATTAGTCCAAAATGATACAAAAATCACTGAACCCACAGACATTGCCAACAATACTGGCAGACAGGTTCAGTGCAAGTTTCTCCCTCCCCAAAAGGAGAAATATCTATCCCACCAGAGTCTAGCCTCCCAAACATCTCAGATGCCCAGGTGAGAGCTGCTCTCTAAAGCAAAAACACAGCATCAATGGGACCGGACGGTGTCCCCTGTGTGCTACACTAACTCAATGAGGAACTAAACCCACACATAAGGCTGCTGTTTAATCTTAGCCTTACTACAGGATCGTGCACCAAAGAATGGCGTCACGGCAACTGTGGTCCCATTCCACAAAGGCGGTGCTTCTACGGACCCTGGAAATTACCGCCCCATAAGCTTGACGAGCCTTGTCTGCAAAGCTATGGAGAGGATCATAATGGAACTCATAAATAAAGACATATTGGGGACCTACAGACACTGGATCCTACCCAATTTGGCTTTGTCAAGGGCAGATCCTGCCTCTTGAACTTGGTCGACTTTTTCAAAACAGTCACTAAGGCCATTGATGAGGGTAAGGCAGTTCACACAGCCTACCTAGACCTAGCAAAAGCGTTCAACACAATACCCCACTCGGGAATCATAGAAAAGCTCACCAGCTTAGATGTAAACCCATATGTCACAAGATGGGTTGCAAACTGGCTCAAGGACAGAACACACAGGGTTAGAGTTGCTGGTGCCATGTCAGACTCTAAGCGGTCACGGCGGTGTCCCACAGGGCTCAGTCCTGGGCCCCTCTTGTTCGGCATTTATTTTTCTGAAGTGCAGGCAAACATAGGGGGATTGTGGCTGACAAAATTTGCAGATGACTGCAAACTGGGCACCATAATTGACACTCCATCAGACACAGACATCCTCCAGAAAGGTCTCATAGAAATGGATAACTGGTGCCAGAGCCATGGCCTTAAGCCAAATGCCAAAAAATGTATAGTCATACCCTTTGGGAAAAACAAGGTAACCCCTAATTACCACATAGGTGGTAATCCATTAAACACGGAAGAAGTTATCAGGGACCTGGGGACCCAAGTTGACAGTAACCTCTCTTTTGACACTCACATTGCCAAAGTGGTTAGGATGACCTTCTACATTGCCCACCTGATCATGAAGGGATTCACATCTAGATCAGGAGAGGGCATTGTACCCTGTACTCTTCACTTATCAGACCAATGATTGAGTACAACGCCCCATTCGGAATGTACCTTACCCGACACCTGCAGCAGTTGGAAAGACCCCAAAAGTTCCTCACCAAAAGGATAAAGTGGCTCAAACATATGTCATAATGATGCCCGACTGAAGAAACTCCAGCTCTATTCAGTCGCATACCGTCTGCTCAGAGGTGATCTGTGCCCGACATACAAGGCCATGTCCAACCCGAATTAATGGACATGCTCCACCTCAAAAAATCCAAATCCACCAGAGCCACGAGAGCAAGAGACTTAAACCTCAACACGGATATAAATAGGACATGCTGGAGGGACAGATTCATCACCCAGAGACTCCCTACACTATGGAACAGAATCCCAGTCCATGTGAGGCAGAGCCCCTCACTGACTCTGTTCAAGAGAAATCTTGACGAGTGGATGGGAGATCGAGGGTTTACCCGGGAATCATCTCTGTATCACTGCTGGACAGAGGCACAGCAAACTAATGGGTATAGTATTCTCATCCTAAGGGGTGGTGAAAGCCACACACACTCTGGCTAGGCTTATAAATGCCCTAGGGCAGATAGCCTAGTATGAACCTATGAACCTATACTATGCCGTCGGATCAACCGACAACCTCAACACCGAAAAAACACAGAGACAAGGATAAAGACAGACATCCGAGGTCCAAAACCGATGACGAAACCTCTTCTAGGCCAGTCGCCGGTTCGCCAGATGTTCATCGTGCATACAGCTGCAGTCATAACAGATGGGTTCTCCTGCCATCAAGCGGGTCCTCGGTCAGCCGAATTACAAAGTCTAGTTCCGGCGTCGGTTGTCGTCGCTTCTTCCCTGACGTCAGAGCGACAGGGTTATAAAGGAACCAGCCGACACCATTTTCTTCAGTCTTTCTTGCCGCGCGGTGCCCGAAGCAGAAGCAGTTCGCAAGTGCCGTTCGGCCAGCTCCTGAGATTACGAAAATTTGGAAACCGAAGTCTTCTTAAAAGCTAAGTACCCCGTTGGGGAAACTTTTCTTGCCTCAGACCGATGTCAGACAAAGTTAATAATTGTATTTCTTGTGGGAAGCAAATACCGCATAAGGATTTCCATTCCCTCTGTATACCTTGTTTAGGCCCAGACCATGACGTCTCTGTCTGTCGCTTTTGTGCTACATTCAACAAACGCACTATTAAGCGTCTGGCGGAGTTCACCCAGCATTATTTTGGGAAAGCAAAACTATATTATGTCGTCGGATACTCCGACTTCGGTTTTGTCTAAGAAACGCAAAGACAAGGACCGACACGAGGTCCGCGGCCTCTACCGACACCACGCCAAAGCCGACTACACGTGGTCCGGTTCTCAGCGAGGCGCCTACGCAGCCCCTGATTACCGACGACACTTCTTTGACTGTGTCTCCTGTGCCCGAGGTCGCAGGCTCCTCGGCCCACACCCCGACTACAGATACCGAAGCCACTCTTGGCATTGAAACTCAGAATGTGGACAGGTCCACCTCCACTCAAGGTGTCTTCAGACCTTCCTCTTCTTTCTCCTTCAAGGCTTTCACTAAGTCTAAAGCAACCATGCACTCTAAGAGACCAGCTACACAGGGCCCATCTCCAGGCCCCATGCCTAAGAAACAGATGCTTAAAATGGCTGAGGATTTAATTACTCTTATCAGAGGTTCTCAGCCCCCACCGGACAAAAGGCCCAGAGTGGAGGAAGATGCCCCCTCCTCTGATCAGGGCTCCATTATTTCAGAGCACTCTGATGATCAGGAACATTCTTACTCCCCTTTTGAAGACTCCGATGCGGAGGAGTCCATCCCTTCTGTATCCTCCCCTGAGGATTACTCATTTGGGGAAACTTTGCATACCTTAAGGGAACACTTCCACTGGGAAGGCCAAGATTATTCAGATTCCAAGAAAAGGCTTAGGGAATTTCTCTTGCTACCTCAGCACAGGCCTCTGGCTATACCTCCTGTCTTGGAAATCCTAGATGATGTTTACTCTGAGGCCTGCCTTAACCCGGACTCTCTACCTTCAGCTCCAGTTAAGCCTGACAGGTACTACAGGGTTCCTGACTCGCACCAATTTCTATACAAAAGCCATGCTGCTGACCCAGAAACCATCTCACAGGGCCCCAAGGGAGTTGAGGCCTCCATTGCTAAAAATCCATTACCTTCCGAGAGAGATTCCAGATCCTTAGAAAGGTGGGGAAAAAAGGTATATACCTCTGCTACATTAACCATGAGGGCCTTAAACTGTCAGTTTCATATGCTAAAATAACAACAGTTTTTGTTATCACAATTGAAAAGTAAAATGTCACAACCTGAACAACCAGACTTGAAGGAGTTGCAGGATTTGATGCATAGTGCAGAACAAGTGGGTAAGCATACCTTACAGTGTGGTTTTGATGCTCTAGAGGCCTCATGTAGAGCTGCTGTTACAGGATCAGTCATACGTAGGCATGCCTGGCTCAAGGAACAAGCCTTGCCTGATCATGTCAAAGCTAAATTACTAGACGCCCCTCTTCAAAAGGATGTACTATTTGGTGCTAATGCTGAGGAGGTATTAAGGAAAATGGAGGAATAGGCTAAATCAATGCAAACTGTGAAAGATTTTCTACAGGTACAACCCCCACGTTTTAGTAGAAATTGGCCTTCCAAAAACTGGTCCTTTCCTGCCACGGACAGACCCTAAAGAGGCAGATACAGGCGCCAGAGGGGCAGAGGACAATCCCAAGGATCGTTTAGAGGCAGACAATGGCAAGCTCCTACACAAAGAGGTGGTGAGGATAACTCGCAATCTTTCAGAAAGCAAACCTAATGACTTTCCCCTTTGCATGCCAACCAAGTCTCAAATGGCAGCCCCCTTAGGAGGAAAGCTGGCATTATTTTCAAAAATTGGCATATTGTCACAAAGGACAAATGGATCCTGGACATTATAAACAGAGGCTACAGATTCCATTTTCACACCCTTCCAAAATGAGAGGCATGCCAAACCTGCCACACAATCAAAGGGCAGAGGCACAAAGGCAAATTACAGATCTCATAAACATGAAGGCTATTCAAGAGGTACCTACGCACGAACAAGGTCAAGGTTTTTATTCCAGGCTATTTCTGGTACCAAGGAAGGGAAAAGATTGGAGACCTATTTTGGACCTATCCATCCTAAACACATTTCTACTCGTACCAAAATTCAAGATGCTCACTCTACAGCAACTTCTTCCCATGCTGGGCAAGGAGTCTTGGCTGGTAACATTGGACCTCAAGGAGGCATACCTGCATGCCCCAATCAGACAAAATTGCAGAAGATACCTCAGATTTCTTGCAGGTTCAACTCATTATAAATTCTCTGCATTGCCCTTTGGCTTATCTACTGAGCCCAGAGTATTCACGAAATGCCTGGCATCAGTAATTGCCTACTGCAGACTTCAAGGGAAACAAATATACCCCTATTTGGACGACTGCCTGATCCAAGCGAACAGCAAGCACATTCTTCTGAAACATCTGGCTTATGTAATAATGTTGTTGAACTCTCCGGGATACACAGTCAACAAAAATAAATCAAGGCTAATACCCTCTTGGAAGATAATTTTCCTGGGTGCCAATTTGGACACAAACACCCAGATGGCCTACCTCACACCAGAGAAGCAGGGGCAACTAATTCAATACTTCAGAACACTAGCAAATTGCACCAGGCTGACTGCAAGGAAAATCCTGCAGGCTCTGGGATTCATGACATCTTGTATCATACTAATCCCATGTGCAAAGCTGCATATGAGGAAACTACAATGGTACCTGAAAAACATATGGTCTCAACACAGCCACAGTTTGGAAACAATAATACCACTAATTCCATGTCTGCAAAAGGAATTTCTGTGGTGGGCTCAAGCATGTCAAACAAACATAGGTCTTCCATTCAGCAAGCCTCAAGCAAATCAAGTCATCACAACAGACGCCTTGGACTACCCCTGGGGGGCGCACATGACAGATCAGTGCATTCAGGGCAAATGGTCCCAAAAAGAAAAGCACCTTCACATCAATCAAAAGGAAATGCTAGCAGTAATAAATGCTATTATACCTTTCAAGGACCTTCTACAACCAGGTCAACTATTGATAAGAATGGACAACACCACAGTTATGTGGTACATAAACAGGGAGGCACACATTCTTACCTCCTATGCAGACTGGCCATGTCACTTTGGAACATGGCCATGGACTTACAAATGGAACTATAAGCACAGTACTTGCCAGGCAAGGAAAACACGCTGGCAGACAACCTAAGCAGGAATATGACAGATCCACACGAATGGAAATTGCATCCAAAAGTTTTTACAGAAATAATCCAAGAATGGGGAAGGCCAGACATAGATCTCTTTGCCTCCCAAAAAAATCATCAATTGACAAAATTCTGCTCAAGGATTTTCCATCCAAAGGCCTGGAGAGTGGACGCTCTCTCTTTCAGTTGGACATCAATGACAGTTTATGCCTTCCCACCTCTTCCTCTGCTGCCCAAAGTTCTATTGAAAACCATTGCAGACAGACCAAAGATGATTCTCATTGCTCCGGACTGGCCAAGGCATATGTGGTACCCACTCCTGAGGAGCCTGACGCATTCCCCACCATGGACCCTGCCTCTAATGCCTCTTCTTCTGACTCAGCACAGCTTCAAAACTCTTCACAGCCAGCTAAAAACACTCAATCTAGCCGCATGGAAGATTCCTTAGCATCACAACAGGCCCTACTCTCCAAGGAGGTTCAGGATGTCATTTTGGAGGCCAGAAGGCCATCAACTAGAAAAGCTTACTCCGCAAAATGGAAACGGTTTTGTGTCTGGAATGAGAAAAAGGGCCAGGATCCTGGAAAACTGAATTTACCTCAAATACTACAATATTTGGCTGAGCTGCTAAGCAGTGGACTTTCATTCTCCTCCATCAAAATCCATGCCTCGGCCATTTCTGCAGAATACAACACTGATCCACCTTTATTCTCTCACCCTCTCTTAAGACAGTTCCTCAGAGGGGCTAAGAATTTAAGACCTCCAAGGAAACAACCAATACCTGCTTGGGATCTTAATTTCATTCTGGAAAAACTGACCTTGCCTCCCTTTGAGCCAGCTGCCTCATCAGATTTCCAATATTTGTCCTGGAAAACAGCTTTGCTTCTGGCTATCACCTCAGCTCGTAGAGTTTCAAAACTACAGGCTGTCATGGCTGTCCAGCCTTTTATCATCTTCCATCAGGACAGAGTTTCCTTAAGAACCAACCCGTCCTTTATGCCTAAAGTGGTATCCAGGGTAGCTTTAAATCAGGCCATACATTTACCTACTTTTTATCCTAATCCTCAAAGCAAAGGGGAGATATTACTACATTCCTTGGACATCCACAGACAATCATGCTATTATTTGGACAGAACAAAGCCTTTCAGAAAATCAGAACAGCTCTTTGTGTCCTATGCGGTAGGAGCTCAAGGAAAGCCGGTCTCCAAACAGACAATCTCAAAATGGATAGCCCACTGCATACGCTTTTGCTATTCCTTTCATGGCAAAACTGTACCTACAGGCATTAGGACTCATTCCACCAGGGCCACAGCCACCTCTGCAGCCTTCCTCAGAGGAGTTCCTACCAAGGATATTTTGGAAGCAGCCACTTGGAGTTCTGTGCATACCTTCTCCACGCACTACAACCTACCATTATACTCCAAATCTAGAGCAGGCTTTGCCACTGCAGTCTTGCAGGGCATTTTGGCTCCTCCTAGTTCCACCTAGTGCCTATCACCCCTTTCTTAGCTTTGGGATTCTACCCATCTGTTATGTCTGCAGCTGTATGCACGATGAACATAGTACAGTTTTGTACCTACCATAAATGTAGATGTTCGAGTGCTAATACAGCTGCAGTCCAGGTTTCCCTCCCTCCTTCCCCTCTTGGGACAGGCCTATAGGCTAACACATTCTCATACAACCTGATTGGGGTATTCATTTATGATGTATTTGCTTGCAACTACTGTATTTTGATTATATTGCACTGCATTATTACACAAATTTATGTATTGCCTTCCTTCTGGGGGCACCTGACATCTGGGGCAAGAAAAACTGAAGAAAATGGCGTTGGCTGGTTCCTTTATACCCCTGTCGCTCTGACATCAGGGAAGAAGCGACGACAACCGACGCCGGACCTAGGCTTTGGAATTCGGCCGACCGAGGACCCGCCTGACGGCAGGAGAACCCATCTGTTATGACTGTAGCTGTATTAGCACTCGAACATCTACATTTATGGTAGGTACAAAACTGTACTTTCTCAGTGAGGCGCTTTCGCAGCCCCTGACACCCACTACCTCAGAGCCACTGGCCGCTTCCGACTCCCACGTGGAGACAACCAGGCCTCTGGAAACTCAAGGTATTGGGCCTACGGAAACTAATCCCTCAGATGGGTCTGGAGCCGCTGAGCAGGCATCGGCTTCTGAGGGTGTTTTCAGACCTTCACAACTTACCATTAAAACAACAGCCAAGACAAAGGTACCATTAAAGACAAAGAAACAAGTACAGCATTCTCCTGGACAGTCCTCCATGTTTAAGAAACAGATGCTTAAAATGGCCGATGACCTCATTACTCTAATCAGGGGTTCCCATCCCCCTCCTGAGAAAAGGCCTAGGCAGGATACAGACTATGATTCCTCTGATCAGGTTTCCATTTCCTCTGACTCCTCTTCAGACCAGGGATACTCTCTACCCCCCTATGAGGACTCTGATGCTGAAGAATCTATCCCTTCAGCCTCTCCTCCTGAGGATTATTCTTTTGGGGAAACTTTACATACCATGAGGGAGCATTTCCATTGAGAAAGTCAGGATTACTCAGAATCCAGGAAAAGGCTCAGTGATTTCCTTTTATTGCCTCAGCACAGGCCCCTGGCTAGTCCGCCTGTGCTAGATATTGTGGATGATGTGTTCTCTGAATCCAGCTTATCTCCTGATTCTTTGCCCTCTGCTCCAGCCAAGAGAGATAAGTATTATAGAGTCCCTGACTCTCACAAGTTTCTTCACAAAAACCCTTCTGCTGATCCAGAAACTATTTCCCAGGGTCCAGAAGGAGTTAAGGCTTCCATTGCAAAAAATCCAGTACCCTCTGACAGAGATTCCAGAGCTTTGGATAGATGGGGGAAGAAAGTATACACTTCTGCAACTTTAGCAGTAAGAGCTTTAAATTGCCAGTTTCACATGCTTAAGTACCAACAATATTTAATGGCTCAGTTAAAACAGAAAATGCTTGCAAGCTCAGAAGCTCCTGATTGTAAAGAAATGCAGGATTTATTGCATGCAGTTGAACAGGTGGGAAAACATACTCTGCAATGTGGTTTTGATTCTTTAGAGGCGTCTTGTAGAGCTGCAGTTACAGGTTCTGTGATTTGAAGACATGCTTGGTTAAAAGAACAGAGTTTACCTGATCATGTTAAGGCAAAATTATTGGATGCTCCTTTACAGCATGATACCTTGTTTGGTGTTAAGGCAGAAGAGGTGTTAAAGAAAATGGAGGACAAAGTTAAATCTATGCAAACAGTCAAGGATTTCTTACAGGTACAGCCACCTCGGTTTAGCAGAAATTGGCCAACAAAGAATTGGTCCCTTCCAGTGTCAGACAGGCCACAGAGAAGCAGATACAGACGCCCAAGAGGCAGATCTCAACCCCAAGGCTCAAACAGACGATGACAGTGGGGCACCTCAAACCCAAAAGGAGGTGAGAACAAGTCTCATTCTTACAGGAAACGGTCACAATGACTTTCCCCTTCGTATGCCAAGCACGTCCCTTTTGGAAGCCCCCTTAGGGGGAAAACTAGCACTTTTTTCTCAAAACTGGCAAACAATCACCCAAGACAAATGGGTTCTGAATATTGTGTCTCAAGGTTACAAGTTCCACTTTCATACTTTACCAAGGCAAAAAGGAATGCCAGACCTGCCACAAAATCAATGGGCAGAGGCACAAAAACAAATTTCAGCCTTCATGGACATGAGCTATTCAAAAAGTACCACAACAGGAACAAGGACAAGGATTTTATTCAAGACTCTTCCTGGTCCCAGAAAGGACAAGGCCTGGAGGCCCATACTAGATCTTTCAATTCTGAATACTTACCTGGATATTCCGAAATTCAAAATGTTGACATTACAGCAGCTTCTACCCATGCTGGGCAAGAAGGCTTGGCTTGTTACTCTGGACCTCAAAGAGGCATACCTGCATGTCCCTATCAGACAAAATTGTAGAAGATACCTCTGATTCAAAGCTGGTACAATGCACTACCAATTCTCTGCAATGCCCTTTGGCTTATCTACTGCGCCCAGGGTCTTCACAAAGTGCCTGGCACCAGTAATTGCATTTTGCAGACAAAAATGAATTCAAATATATCCACACTTGAATGACTGCCTCATTCAAGCAGAGACAAAGGACATTCTTCTACAGCATCTGGCGTTTGTAAAAAGGTTGCTAATATCTCTAGGGTACACAGTAAATGAAAAGAAGTCAAAACTAGTGCCCTCGCAACAGATTATATTCCTGTGTGCCAGCTTAAATACAACGGCGCAGATGGCTTACCTCACGCCAGACAAACAATTTCAACTAACTCAATTTTTTCAATTACTGGCAAAAAAGTCCCATCTCCCTGCAAGGAAAATTCTGCAGGCCCTGGGATTCATGGCATCCTGCATACTACTAATGCCATATGCCAGACTGCATATAAGGAAATTACAATGGTACCTAAAAAGTGTTTGGACTCAACACTCTCACAGTTTAGAAGCAGTAATACCAATGATTCCCTGCCTACAACAGGAGTTTCGATGGTGGGCACAGGCATGTCACCTAAACAAGGGTCAGCCTTTTACCCAACCCACAGCCAGGCAAACTCTAACAGATGCTTCGGATTATGCCTGGGGAGCACACATGGCAGGAAAATGCATTCGGGGCAAGTGGACCACAGACCAGATGCATCTTCACATCAATCAAAAAGAGATGTTGGCTGTTCAAAATGCCCTAACAGCTTTCAAGGACCTTATGCATCCAGGACAATTATTACTAAAGACAGAAAACACCACAGTAATGTGGTACGTAAACAAGCAAGGGGGCACTCATTCTTATCCCCTATGCGGGCAAGCCATGACCTTGTGGAACACAGCTCTAACGTATCAAGTTCACCTGCAAGCGCAATTCCTGCCAGGAAATAAAAATACTCTGGCAGACTATCTAAGCAGAAATATCATGGACCCTCACGAATGGAAATTGAATCCACAAATCTTCAGCATGGTAACTCAAAAATGGGGATGCCCAGACATAGATCTTTTTGCCTCCCCACTGAATTGAAAACTACAAAAATTCTGCACAAGGACTTCTCACAAACATACATGGAAAGTGGATGCTCTTTTGTTCAGCTGGAAAAACCTAAACGTTTATGCCTTCTTGCCACTGCCTCTCCTTTCAAAAGTACTCCTAAAAGCCAGACAAGAAAAAACACAGATGATCTTGATTGCTCCAGACTGGCCACGCCAGCACTGGTACCCTATCTTAAGGAACTTCACTCAAGGCCCACCATGGATTTTGCCTCAAATTCCACACCTTCTGACTCAACAAAACAGTCAGATCCTGCACGGTTAGCTCAAAACCCTAAACCTGGCTGCATGGCAGTTACATTAGTCAAACAGGCAACACCCCTCTCTAAAGCTGTTATTGGATGTCATTTTGGAGGCCAGGAGGCCTAGCACCAGGAAAGCTTACTCAGAAAAATGGAAGAGATTCTGCGCCTGGAACCAGGCTCAAAGCCTTGACCCTCTTGTCCCAAACATTCCTCAGATTTTACAATACTTAACTGAGATGCTGGACAGAGGCCTATCCTTCCATCAATTAAGATCCATGCCTCTGCCATTTCAGCACATTACAACACGGATCCTCCTTTATTCTCTCATCCCTTGCTAAAGCAGTACCTCAGAGGGGCTAAAAACATAACACCGCCCCGGAGAGCACCAACACCAACTTGGGACCTCAATTTTGTTTTGGAAAAACTGACCCTACCACCTTTTGAGCCAGCCAATACAGCCAATCTAAAATTTTTGTCATGGAAAACAGCTCTGCTCCTGGCAGTAACTTCAGCACGAAGAGTTACAGAGCTACAGGCATTAATGGCAGTGGAACCTTTTATAATTTTTCATCAGGACATGGTTTCTTTAAGTTCAAACCCTGCCGTTATGCCAAAGGTGGTATCTAGTGTGGCTCTTAACCAAACCATCCATTTGCCAACTTTTTATCCAAACCCCCAGAATAAAGGGGAGAAACTTCTGCATTCTTTGGACATACTCAGGCAGCTACGCTTCTACTTGGACAAAACAAAAGCTTTCAGGAAAACTGAGCAACTGTTTGTAGCATATGCTGCAGGATCACAGGGCAAGGCTATCTCAAAGCAGACTATATCCAAATGGATAGGACACTGTATTCGTTACTGCTACACACAGCATGGAAAATCAGTCCCAAATAACATTAGGCCACATTCCACCAGGGCAACAGACACTTCAACAGCCTTTCTCAGAGAAGTACCTACCAAGGAAATTTTGGAGGCTGCAAATTGGAGTTCAGTGCACACCTTTACCAAGCATTACCACCTGCCTCTCTACTCTAAATCCAGAGCAGGATTTGCCACTGCAGTTCTGCAGGGCCTCATAGCCAATCCTAACACTTTATAGACCAGCCACCCAACCATAACTTTGGGATTCTACCCAAGTGTAATGACTACAGCAGTGTAACACGAACATAGTACAGTTCTGTACCTACCATAAATATAGATGTTCGAGTGTTCACACTGCTGCAGTCCAGGTTACCCTCCCTCCATCCCCTCTGAACTAGCTGGACTTATCTATACCTTTCTATCCTATACAACCTTTGTGGTGTATTTGCTTGTAACTGAAGGTATTGGTTTTATTTTATATGCATATTTTTTATTAGCAATATGTGTTGCCTACCTACTTGGGGGCACCTCACATCTGGGGCAAGAAAAACTGAAGAAAATGGTGCATGATGCATCGTATATACCCCTGGTGCACTGACGCCAGGGAAGAAGTGACAGCAACCGACGCTGGACCAAGACTTTAGAACTCTGGCCGACTGCGGGACCGCCTGACGGCAGGATAACCCAAGTGTAATGACTGCAGCAGTGTGAACACTCAAACATCTACATTTATGGTAGGTACAAAACTGTACTTTGTGCTAGTTAGAAGCATTTTTTAACCACCACAGAGAAGAGGTGGTCAAAGGAGAGTCTGTTGTCAACATACATACTCAAGTCCCAGATAACTGTGTCAAATTTAAGTGAAATGTTAGTGTAAGGGAAGAGGAATGTTGGTAAATTTATCAAAAGAAATTGTTGCATGTATTGTTGTTGAGCATAAGCCCACAATTAATACACAAAGCATTTATTTGGTCCAGCCCTTGCTGGAGAATTTGAATATCAGAATAGGATTTAATAACCATCCACAATTTGCAGTCACCCCCACCTTTAATGGGGCATGTTCTGCCAGTTACCAATCCAGTGAAATATGAATGGGCTAATGTTGAGTTGGGAGTGTTTGTCAGTAATCCCAACTTAGGGGATAGTGCCAAAGGACTTGGCAAGGTTGCTTTAAGGTACACTGTACTTCACACATATGCTCCTTGCATATAGGGTAGGGCATAACGGTGACTTCTGGATGTACCATCCTGAAAAGTTTTTTGCCTTCAGTCCAAATGCCATCTCTTGATTGTCAGTCTGAACACCTGTTCCATTGCTGTTTCACGAAGCTGTTGCAGATAAGTGCCCTGTTGGGGTTTTTTGTATCTTATCTTTTCTTTTATTATTTGTTGCTTGAGGGCTTTCTTGTCATCCAAGAAGGGTAAATGCCAGTGTGGGAGACAGATTCCCCATAAAGACCATCATGAGCAGTGCCAGTTTTGTCTTGGTGCTTCCCACGACTATACATCCTGTTCAGTCTGTCAAGCATTTGCTCCCACAACCCTTTGTGTAGGCTTTGTTCTTTGGCATTGCATCTAGTGAATCAGCGTCTTAAGCTTTTATCTAAAGATGCTATGGAAGGACCTTCCCACTCCGTGGGGCAACAATCCAGGTAGAAGAAGGCCAATAAATCCAGGTCAGATTCTTCTGCTGTACAGCTTCTGCCAGATGTCTCTCCCAAGACGAGTGAAAGCCTGGACGTTTGCCCAGCTTCATTGCTGATTCTTCAACAGCGACCATGTTGGAGGCTGGCAGGCATCTAACCTTAGGCACTTGCTTGGAGACGTCCGTATCAGATGTTCAAGGGGAACCGCAACTAATTATTTCAGAGGGGCCTAGGGGCTTTCCTCAAATTTTAGTCAGAGAAGAGATCCCTACTACCATTTTTGAATACTGTATGGGGTCAGAGCCTTCTACATTTCATAAGGCAGACGTCACTTTAAAGAAAAAGCATAAAATTAATCGTATTGCCAACTCCTAAGGACCCACAGAATGAATGGGAAATTCACCCAGGGGTTGTTTAATGCTTTAATGGCTTTAAAAACCTCTTCAGGATGTTTCTGTTCCAGGTCCTTCTTGGTCCTCTACTCCTCTTAAAAGATCCAGGGAACAGGATTACTCTGAGAAGGAGGTGGATTCTTATGAGGAATCCCTTGCATACTCTTCTCAGATTCCCTCTTCTTTAGATTATGGCTCTGACGAAGAGGAATCTACTAGTCCTGATACTCCTTTTGAGGAAATTTCTTTTGGGGACACAGTTTCTAAGATGAGGGATTTTTTTAAATTAAATTGTTTTCATGTTTCTGAGGTGCAGAAAAGGTATTATGAGCTCTTGAAGATGGATTCACTCAGGCTTTCTGCTGTAGCTCGTGTTCTGGATGCATTGTTGGATGCCTTTTCTAATGCTTCTAAGGCTCCTGACTTCCAGCCCTTTTTCCCAGAAGCTTGATAGGTTTTATGGGTTGCCTAAGGACTGTAAGTTTCTTTATAAGTGCCCTTCTGCTGACCCTTCAGTGGTGTCTGTGGCTTCTGACAAGCCATCTTGATTGCTTCCTTTCCCAAAGTTATTGCCTTCTGACAAAGCTAGCAGAACTATGAACACCTCTGCTACTTTAGCTTTTAGGGCTGTCAGTTATGAGACCCATATGTCCAGGTACATGTTGGCTGTTCTTTCCTAGACCTGTTGCGTAAATTCTGATGATCTAGCCTGGGAAGGGAAGACTTCTGCCCTTTCCTTGTTAGAGACTTCCTCCCAGGTGGCCTGTTATGCCATCAAGTAGTGTTATGATACAGCAGATGCTTCCTCTAGGGCTGCTGCCTTTTGGTCTGTGCTGAGGAGATATTTTTGGCTTCGGCTTCAGCCTTTGCCTGATGATATTAAGGCTAGGTTGATGGATGCTCCTCTGGATAATAAACACTTGTTTGGCGAAGCTGCTGCTGATTTTAAGTCCCTTCAGGATAGGGGCAAGGCTTTACAAGAACTTAAGGACGATTTTGTTTCTCCTGTGCCTAAGTTTCAAAGAAATTACCCCAATAAGCCAACCTTTCTTCATAGGCAGTCTTGCCCTCTTCCCAAGGGCAAGAAAGGTGGGAAGCGGGCTCCTCCTGCTAAAACTGCTCAGACTTCTGTGCCCCAGAAGTCTCCTTTTCCTGATAAACCAGGCACTCTCTAACTATTCTATTCTTCCAAGTCGCATTCTGTTTCTCTTCGCCTTTGTCTCTCCCTGTTGGTTATAGATTACTTAGGGCTCCTAGGTTCTGTCCATTATCTGCCAAGGGTATTTCATGGTCTGGAAGTCTCTTCCTCCTTTTATAAGAATGCCTCAGCCCCCTTAGGAATAGCTGGCCTTCTTTCTAGGGGTGCTTTTGGATCTCATGACTTAGGGTACTATTCAAGAAGTTCCAGTTTCTCAAAAAGGGGGGGAGTTACTACAGAGTGTTTCTAGTACCGAAGAAAGAGGGTACTTGGAGACTAATTTTAGGCCTCTCTCATCTGAATACATTTCTGAAGATTTGCTCTTTTTGAATGTTGTCCCTTCAGAATTTGTTCCCTGTTTTGCTTCCTCTGGCTCATGTGGTGCCTATAGATCTCAAGGATGCTTATCTTCATATCCCAATGCATTTCCTATTCAGGAAGTTTGTTTCTGTGTTGCTTCATGGCATTTTCAGATGTTCATCGTGCATACAGCTGCAGTAATCACAGATGGGTTCTCTGCCATCAGGCGGTCCCTCGGTTGGCCGAATTCCAAAGTCTAGGTCCGGCGTCGGTTGTTGTCGCTTTCCTTCCTGACGTCATTGAGGCAGGGGTATATAAGACACAGCCGACGCCATTTTCTTCAGTCTTTTTTGCCGCGCGGTGCCCGAAGCAGAAGCAGTTCGCAAGTGCCGGTCGGCCAGCTCCTGAATTTACGAAAAATTGGAAACCGAAGTCGTCTTTAAAGCTAAGTACCCCATTGGGGAAATTTTTCTTGCCTCAGACCGATGTCAGAAAAAGTTAACAATTGTATTTCTTGTGGGAAGCAAATACCGCATAAGGATTTCCATTCCCTCTGCATACCTTATTTAGGCCCAGACCACGACGTCTTGGGCTGTCGCTTTTGCACTACTTTCAATAAACGCACTATTAAGCGTCGGGCGGAGTTCGCCCAACACCTTTTTGGTAAAGCCTTTGATTATAAAATGTCGTCGGAGACTCCGACTACCGTTTTGTCCAAAAAACGAAAGGACAAGGACCGACACGCGAGGTCCGCGGTCTCCACCGACACCACGTGGTTCGGTTCTCAGCGAGACACCTATGCAGTCCCTGACTACCGACGACACTTCTTTGGCGGTGTCTTCTGTAACCGAGACCGCAGGTACCTCGGCCCATACCCAGACTGCAACCACCGAAGCCACTGTGTGTGTGTTGAGCCTCCTAATGTGGACAGGTCCACTTCCACCCATGGTGTTTTTAGACCCTCATCTTCCTTTTCCATTAAGGCCTTTACTAAGTCCAAATCAGCCAGGCACCCCAAGAGGCCTGTTGCACAGGGCGCATTTCCAGGCCCCATGCCTAAAAGGCAGATGCTTAAAATGGCTGAGGATTTAATTACTCTTATCAGGGGTTCCCAACCCCCTCCAGAGAGGAGACCCAGAGTGGAGGACGATTCCCCCTCTTCTGATCAGGGCTCCATTTTTTCAGAACATTCTGATGTAGAGGAACACTCTTACTCCCCTTTTGAAGATTCTGATGCAGAGCAGTCCATTCCTTCCGTATCTCCTCAAGAGGATTTTTCTTTTGGGGAAACCTTGCACACCTTGAGGGAACACTTCCATTGGGAAGGCCAAGACTTTTCTGATTCCAAGAAAAGACTTAGGGAATTTCTTCTGTTACCTCAACACAGACCTCTGGCGATACCTCCTGTCTTGGACATACTTGATGTTTATTCGGAGGCTTGCCTTAATCCGGATTCCCTGCCTCACGCCCCAGTCAAGCCTGATAGGTACTACAGAGTTCCTAACTCCCACCAGTTTCTTTACAAAAGCCATAATGCTGACCCTGAAACCATTTCTCAAGGCCCCAAGGGAATGAAGGCCTCTACTGCTAAGAATCCACTACCTTCCGAAAGAGAGTCAAGATCCTTACAAAGGTGGGGAAAAAAGGTATATACCTCGGCCACCCTAGCTATGAGGGCCTTAAATTGTCAGTTTCATATGCTTAAATATCAGCAGTTTCTGTTATCACAATTAAGGGATAACATGTCTCAACCTGAACAACCAGATTTGAAGGAGTTGCAGGATATGATGCACAGTGCAGAACAAGTGGGTAAACACACCTTACAATGTGGCTATGATGCCCTAGAGGCCTCAAGTAGAGCTGCTGTTACAGGATCAGTCATTCGTAGACATTCCTGGCTTAGGGAACAAATCTTGCCTGATCATGTGAAAGCTAAACTACTAGATGCTCCTTTACAAAAGGATGTGCTATTTGGTACTAATGCTGAGGAGATACTACGGAAAATGGAAGAAAAAGCCAAATGTATGCAAACTGTCAAAGCTTTTCTACAGGTTCAACCACCACGTTTTAGCAGAAATTGGCCTGCTAAAAACTGGTCCTTTCTAGCCACGGACAAGCCCCAAAGAGGTAGATACAGGCGCACAAGGGACAGAGGACAATCACAAGGATCATATAGAGGCAGGCAATGGCAAACTCCAGCACCAAGAGGTGGCGAAGACAGTGCACAACAATACAGGAAACAAACCCAATGACTTCCTCCTTTCCATGCCAAGCAAGTCTCAGCTGGCAGTACCCTTGGGTGGAAAGCTGGCATTACTTACAAGAAATTGGCATATTGTCACAACAGACAAATGGATCCTGGATGTTATAAACAGAGGCTACAGATTTCATTTTCACACTCTTCCAAAAATGAGAGGCATGCCAAACCTGCCACACAATCAAAGGGCAGAGGAACAACTACAAATTTCAAAGCTCATAGACATGAAAGCTATTCAAGAGGTACCTACTCACGAACAAGGTCAAGGTTTTTATTCCAGGCTATTTCTGGTACCAAGGAAAGGAACTGACTGGAGACCCATTTTGGACTTATCCATCCTAAACACATTCTTACTCGTACCAAAATTCAAGATGCTCACATTACAGCAGCTTCTTCCCATGCTGGGCAAGGAGTTTTGGCTGGTAACACTGGACCTCAAGGAGGCATACCTGCATGTCCCAATCAGACAAAGCTGCAGAAGATAGCTCAGATTTCTTGCAGGTTCAATTCACTGTCAATTTTCTGCATTGCCCTTTGGCTTATCTACTGCGCCCAGAGTATTCACGAAATGCCTGGCATCAGTAATTGCCTACTGCAGACTTCAAGGGATACAAATTTACCCTTATTTGGACGACTGCCTGATCCAAGCGGACAGCAAGCACATACTTCTGGAACATCTGGCTTGTGTAACACGGTTACTGAATTCCCTGGGATACACAGTCAACAAAGAGAAATCCAGGCTAACACCATCTCAGAAAATAACTTTCCTGGGTGCCAACTTGGACACAAACACCCAGATGGCATATCTTACGCCAGAAAAACAGGGGCAACTAACTCAGTACTTCAAAATACTAGCAAATTGTACCAGGCTTACTGCAAGGAAAATCCTGCAGGCTCTGGGCTTCATGGCATCTTGCATTCTTTTAATCCCATGTGCAAAGTTGCATATGAGGAAACTTCAATGGTACCTAAAAAACCTATGGTCTCAGCACAGCCACAGTTTGGAAACAATAATACCAATAATTCCATGTTTGCAAAAGGAATTTCTATGGTGGGCCCAAGCATGTCAAACTATCACAGGTCTCCCATTCTGCAAGCCTCAAGCAAATCAAGTCATCACAACAGACCCCTCAGATTACGCCTGGGGGGGCACATGACAGACAGGTGCATTCAGGGCAAATGGTCCCAAAAGGAAAAGCACCTTCACATCAATCAGAAAGAAATGCTAGCAGTGATAAATGCAATTACAGCCTTCAAGGACCTCCTGCATCCAGGACAATTATTGATAAGAACAGACAACACCACAGTAATGTGGTACATAAACAAACAAGGAGGAACACATTCATACCCCCTGTGCAGATTAGCCATGACACTTTGGAACTTGGCTCTGGAATGGCAAATCGAACTTCAGGCACAGTACTTGCCAGGTTTGGAAAACACGCTGGCAGACAATCTAAGCAGAAATATGACAGATCCACACGAATGGAAGTTGCATCCTCAAGTGTTTACAAAGATAATCCAAGCGTGGGGGAGGCCAGACATAGATCTCTTCGCCTCCCACAGGAATCATCAATTGGAAAAGTTCTGTTCAAGGACCTTTCATCCAAAGGCCTGGAGAGTGGACGCCCTTTCATTCAGTTGGACAGCATGGACAGTTTACGCTTTCCCACCTCTGCCTCTTCTGCCCAAGGTACTCTTGAAAGCAAGAGCAGACAGACCGTAGATGATACTGATTGCTCCAGACTGGCCAAGACAACACTGGTACCCACTCCTGAGGAGCCTAACACATAATCCTCCCTGGTCCCTACCTCTAATGCCTCTTCTGCTTGACTCAGCACAGCTACAAAACTCTTCACAGTCAGCTGAAAACACTCAATCTCGCTGCATGGAAAATTCCTTAACACCACAACAGAACATACTTCCCAAAGAGGTGCAGGATGTCATTTTGGAGGCCAGAAGGACATCTACTAGAAAGGCTTACTCCGCAAAATGGAAACGGTTTTGCTCTTGGAATGAAAAAAAAGGCCAGGACCCTAGAAAACTGAATTTGCCTCAGGTATTACAGTATCTAGCTGAGCTGCTGAACAGTGGACTTTCATTTTCCTCCATAAAAATCCATGCCTCAGCCATTTCTGCAGAATTCAACACTGATCCACCCTTATTCTCTCACCCACTCTTAAGACAGTTCCTCAGAGGGGCTAAGAATATAAGACCACCAAGGAAACAACCAATACCAGCCTGGGATCTTAATTACATTCTAGAAAAATTAACATTGCCTCCCTTTGAACCAGCTGCCTCAACAGATTTGCAATATTTGTCCTGGAAAACAGCCTTCCTTCTGGCCATTACCTCAGCTCGTAGGGTTTCGGAACTACAGGCCCTCATGGCTGTGCAGCCTTTTCTCATCTTCCATCAGGACAGGGTTTCCCTTCGAACCAACCCGTCATTTATGCCTAAAGTGATATCTAGGGTAGCTTTAAATTAAGCCATACACTTACCTACCTTTTTCCCCAATCCTCAAAACAAAGGGGAAAGGCTGCTACACTCCTTAGACATCCATAGACAGCTACGTTATTATTTGGATAGAACAAAGCCTTTCAGGAAATCAGACCAACTTTTTGTGTCCTATGCTGTAGGAGCTTAAGGGAAGCCAGTTACCAAACAGACAATTTCAAAATGGATAGGCCACTGCATACGGTTTTGTTGCTCCTATCATGGAAAATCTGTCCCTACAGGCATCAGATCCCACTCCACCAGGGCCACAGCTACCTCTACAGCCTTCCTCAGAGGAGTTCCTACCAAAGATATTTTGGACCAAAGAAAATCCAACTGAACTCCAGCCAGCGAAAACTCAACTCAGCCAAATTTTATTAAGCACTTTTAGTCATTCAAAGTAGAGTGACTTCTTCAGATAAAACACATATCACAGTCATTTACCTTTTATACAAATTCATCCCCTTCCAACCAATAGCTTACCAGCTTAATTAGTTAATAATTACTGCATTAAAGTGATACATAAGTATACACTCTAGTTTTATAGCCCTGACCCACAGCTTCATTTTAAAAAAATAGTTTATGTATATATTTCCACTATCAAAAATAAAAATATATATCTCTAATTTATAAAAATATATATGTCTAATTTATAAAAACAAGAACTAAAACCTAGAACAAATTATCATATATAAGTAACCATGACTATTTACATGAAAAGTTATTTTGAAAAAACACAATTATCCACTTTCATCTATTTAAACTTCTAAGCTTTAAGAGGCATGAAATATTACATTGTTCATTTAATCCTGGCTCTATGAAAGCATTGGTTCTAAATTGCGAGGATAGTTCACGCTCTTCCAGAAGTAGATTAAAAGGGCCTCTTCTACTATCAGGTTGCACTTGATCTAGTCCCACAAATTTAAAGGTATGGCTTGGAAAGGACGAGATATGTTTAGCTAAAGCATTTTCAGTTTTCATTTTAGAGATAGCATTGATGTGTTCATAGATTCTATCTCGAAACCTCCTTTCAGTCTTCCCTATGTAAAAACTTGTACAATTTGAACACAATGCTCCATACACCACCAATTTAGAGTTACAATTTAATTTGTGGTTAAGTACATATGTCCTATTGTTTATTGTGTGCTTGCTGCCTGTCTTAATATGTTTACAGTAATTACAGCTTCCACAACCAAAAGTCCCCTTTTCCTTCTCTTTATCTATTGTAGGTTTACTTTCTAATAGGGATTTAAGGTTTTTACCTCTCCTAAAGGTTACTTCAGGGAATGTACCAAAAATTGTAGAACATTTTCTATCATATAAAAGTGTAGTCCAATTTTTGTACAAGATATTTCTTATAGTATTACTTTCTATACTAAAAGTCATGATATATCTAGTACTTGGGTCTTTTATACTGGTAGTTGTGTTTTCTTTATTGAGATTACTCAGATTACTCTCATAAATCTCCACCAGGCTAGAAACTATACTAGAATTCATGCCTCCAAATGGTTGTATGGTTGTTGTTTCTTCTAAGCTACTACCAGGACTCCTCTCCCTCAAGAGGGGTAGAATGACACCGTTCTCTCTCTTTATACTCACTTCATCAAATATATTTTTGAATAATGTCTTAGGGTATCCTCTATGAATGAACATTTCTTCAAGTAATTTACATTCATGGATGAAGTCATCATCTCGTGTGACCATACGAGCTGCTCTGATTGCCTCACCCTTTACAATCGCTTTTTTCTGTGAATAAGGGTATAAGCTCGTATAGTGCAAGAAAGAGTTGCAATATGTCTCTTTCCTGTGTATCTTGGCATAAAGTTGTCTATTTTCCTTGTCTTTGACCAGAATAATATCTAAATAATTGATATTAATATCCTGAAAGTCAAACGTAAATTTGAGAAAACTAGTAGTGCTATTCAGATAATTTACCAATTCAATCCCAATATCTCTGTTACCATGGAGACAAATAAAAATGTCATCCAGGAAGCGTGTGTAATATTTTATGTTAGATGTAAATTGTTCCGTATTCAAGAGGAAACTACACTCCCAATATGCCATTACTGTATTTGCAAAGCTAGCGCCTACTGGAGACCCCATAGCCACTCCACATTTCTGCAAGTATAGCTCATTATTGAACAAAAAGTAGTTGTTAGTTAAGATTATATCTAGTAAAGATGTTACTAGATATACTTCGCTACTAGAAGCTCCTTTCTTAACTAAATAAATGTTTACCCATTCCAGTCCTACATCATGTGGGATTGAAGTATATAAATCGACCACATCTATTGTAAGGAAATTATATTCTTCATTATATTCAAGTCCATTTATTTTACTTAAAAAGGTCCACGAGTCTTTACAAATTTGTGTTTCTTCCACCAAATATTTTTTAAAATGTTGTCAACTAATTTTGCGCTCGCATATGTGATGGAATTCCTTCCATCAATTAGTGGTCTAAAAGGGGGATTTAACAAATTTTTGTGTATTTTAGGCATAGCGAAGAAAACAGGTATTTTTGGCCATTCAATTTTTATATAGTTATACATGTCTATGTCAATATAGCCTTAAATAAAAAGGTCACTGAAATAGCTTTTAATCTGATTATACGCTATATTAACTTCATTGACGCTCACTTTTTGATAAGTATCTTTATCTAGCATAGTGGATATCCTGTTGGTATAATCATAGTAGTCATCATATGGGAATGGCACAGCTTACCCAAATCCACCACCGTCCCAAACTAATCAAACTAACCATGCTATTTCTACAACAGAAAGTGAGACTTGGGCTGAAATAGATGGTGATGAAGTGACTGTCACTAATGGAAAGACTTTCTCTAACCAAAATCAAAGAAACCATCAAGAATTTGATAGAAATTCATGGGCAAACCGTCTCAGAAAGAATAGAGAGAGACATGATGACAACTATAACAAAATCCTGGATAATTTTGACTATACATATCAAGGGGCTATTCCTAAGAAGAATTCTAATAATTTCAATCAAAGTTCCCAAAAACACAACAAGCGCCCCTTGAACAAACCAAGGAGGTAGTCAACAGGACTGAAGTACCAGAAATTATTACCAACAGAGGTGGAGACTTTACTATCTACAATTTTTATAGTCTAGAAATAGACCCTTGATTTGTTGAAGTATTGTCCAAGGGTTATACCTTTATACCTAACCAACACATGGACTTGGTGGAGAGTATTAAAGACTTGAAATTATTTGTTAGAAAACTTAATCTAAAATTATTATTAGGTAACTCTGAACATACTAGTTCTGCTTACTATATCCCTAGTGATTATAATCCCCCTTTACATCCAGCCCTTCAGTTATTTGAAGCCATTATGGAGTTAGATTTTAGAAATTTAGCTAACAAGGATAACAACTTATTTTTGAATAAAATTAGTAGATCATCTAATATCACTCCAGATGAAAAAGCTTTTCTTAAACTGTTTAAGACATTAAACGTGAGGGCGATTAAACCTGATAAGGGAGGGGGGCTTACTCTGTTCGACTACTATGATTATACTAACAGGGTCTCCACTATGCTAGATAAAGATGCGTATCAAAAAGTGAGTGTCAATGAAGTTAATATAGCGTATAATCAGATTAAAAGCTATTTCAGTGACCTTTTTATTGAAGGCTATATTGACATAGACATGTATAACTATATAAAAATTGAATGGACAAAAATACCCGTTTTCTTCGCTACGCCTAAAATACACAAAAATTTGGTAAATCCTCCTTTTAGACCACTAATTGATGGAAGGAATTCCATCACATATGCGAGCGCAAAATTAGTTGACAACATTTTAAAAAAATATTTGGTGGAAGAAACACAAATTTGTAAAGACTCGTGGACCTTTTTAAGTAAAATAAATGGACTTGAATGTAATGAAGAATATAATTTCCTTACAATAGATGTGGTCGATTTATATACTTCAATCCCACATGATGTAGGACTGGAATGGGTAAACATTTATTTAGTTAAGAAAGGAGCTTCTAGTAGTATATCTAGTAACATCTTTACTAGATATAATCTTAACTAACAACTACTTTTTGTTCAATAATGAGCTATACTTGCAGAAATGTGGAGTGGCTATGGGGTCTCCAGTAGGCGCTAGCTTTGCAAATACAGTAATGGCATATTGGGAGTGTAGTTTCCTCTTGAATACGGAACAATTTACATCTAACATAAAATATTACACACGCTTCCTGGATGACATTTTTATTTGTCTCCATGGTAACAGAGATATTGGGATTGAATTGGTAAATTATCTGAATAGCACTACTAGTTTTCTCAAATTTACGTTTGACTTTCAGGATATTAATATCAATTATTTAGATATTACTCTGGTCAAAGACAAGGAAAATAGACAACTTTATGCCAAGATACACAGGAAAGAGACATATTGCAACTCTTTCTTGCACTATACGAGCTTACACCCTTATTCACAGAAAAAAGTGATTGTAAAGGGTCAGGCAATCAGAGCAGCTCGTATGGTCACACGAGATGATGACTTCATCCATGAATGTAAATTACTTGAAGAAATGTTCATTCATAGAGGATACCCTAAGACATTCCTCAAAAATATATTTGATGAAGTGAGTATAAAGAGAGAGAACGGTGTCATTCTACCCCTCTTGAGGGAGAGGAGTCCTGGTAGTAGCTTAGAAGAAACAACAACCATACAACCATTTGGAGGCATGAATTCTAGTATAGTTTCTAGCCTGGTGGAGATTTATGAGAGTAATCTGAGTAATCTCAATAAAGAAAACACAACTACCAGTATAAAAGACCCAAGTACTAGATATATCATGACTTTTAGTCTAGAAAGTAATACTATAAGAAATATCTTGTACAAAAATTGGACTACACTTTTATATGATAGAAAATGTACTACAATTTTTGGTACATTCCCTGAAGTAACCTTTAGGAGAGGTAAAAACCTTAAATCCCTATTAGAAAGTAAACCTACAATAGATAAAGAGAAGGAAAAGGGGACTTTTGGTTGTGGAAGCTGTAATTACTGTAAACATATTAAGACAGGCAGCAAGCACACACTAAACAGGACATATGTACTTAACCACAAATTGAATTGTAACTTTAAATTGGTGGTGTATGGAGCATTGTGTTCAAATTGTACAAGTTTTTACATAGAGAAGACGGAAAGGAGGTTTCGAGATAGAATCTATGAACACATCAATGCTATCTCTAAAATGAAAACTGAAAATGCTTTAGCTAAACATATCTCGTCCTTTCCAAGGCATACCTTTAAATTTGTGGGACTAGATCAAGTGCAACTTGATAGTAGAAGAGGCCCTTTTAATCTACTTCTGGAAGAGCGTGAACTATCCTGGCAATTTAGAACTAATGCTTTCATAGCCAGGATTAAATGAACAATGTAATATTTCATGCCTCTTAAAGCTTAGAAGTTTAAATAGATGAAAGTGGATAATTGTGTTTTTTCGAAATAACTTTTCATGTAAATAGTCATGGTTACTTATATATGATAATTTGTTCTAGGTTTTAGTTCTTGTTTTTATAAATTAGACATATATATTTTTATAAATTAGAGATATATATTTTTATTTTTGATAGTGGAAATATATATATAAACTATTTTTTTAAAATGAAGCTGTGGGTCAGGGCTATATAACTAGAGTGTATACTTATGTATCCCTTTAATGCAGTAATTATTAACTAATTAAGCTGGTAAGCTAATTGGTTGGAAGGGGATGAATTTGTATAAAAGGTAAATGACTGTGATATGTGTTTTATCTGAAGAAGTCACTCTACTTTGAATGACGAAAAGCGCTTAATAAAATTTGGCTGAGTTGAGTTTTCGCTGGCTGGAGTTCTGTTGGATTTTCTTTGGTCTTGTTTGTCAAGATTTTTTCCTAGTTAAAGATATTTTGGTGGCAGCCACTTGGAGTTCTGTGCATACCTTCACAAAACACTACCACCTGCCTTTGTATTCCAAAACTAGAGCAGGCTTTGCCACTGCTGTGTTGCAGGGCATTCTGGCTCATCCCAGTTCCACCTAGTGCCTACCACCCTGTGCGTAGCTTTGGGACTCTACCCATCTGTGATTACTGCAGCTGTATGCACGATGAACATATAACAGTTTTGTACCTACCATAAATGTAGATGTTCGAGTGCTAATACAGCTGCAGTACAGTTTTCCCTCCCTCCTTCCCCTCTTGGTAAAGGCCTAGGGCCTAACCCCTCTTCATACAACCTGATTGGGTTATCCTTCTATGGTATATTTGCTTGCAACTACTGATTTTTGATTATATTGCGTTGCATGTATATAAATATAATTTATGTATTGCCTTCCTTCTGGGGGCACCTGACATCTGGGGCAAGAAAGACTGAAGAAAATGGCGTCGGCTGTGTCTTATATACCCCTGCCTCACTGACGTCAGGAAAGAAAGTGACAACAGCCGACGCCGGACCTAGACTTTGGAATTCGGCCGACCGAGGACCCGCCTGACGGCAGAGAACCCTGTGATTACTGCAGCTGTATTAGCACTCGAACATCTACATTTATGGTAGGTACAAAACTGTACTGTCTTTATAAGGAACACAAAAGTTCTTTCCATGGCCTTGCATATCAGACTAGTCAAACTTATGAGTCTCTAGTTCACTGTGTCTGTCAATGGTCCCCCGTTGTGTAGTAGACAGTCCCCCTTTGTGTAGTAGAGGGATAACCTTTGCACTTCTCCATTCCCTTGGGATGAAGCCTGTCTAGAGGTTGTGGTTCTAGTGGTCTTGACAGGTTGTGTTTCAAGCTATTTGGGAGGCATGCTGGGGTATTATCAGTACACAATGATGCAGTGTTTTTAGCTTTGGAGAGTGCAGCAAGGACCTGTTTAGTGATAGTTGTGGGAGAATTGGTAGAGGGTATTTCCTGGGGGTGATGGGAGGGTTACATTGGCCAGCAGATATGCTATAGCCTCTGGTTCTGTATAGGGAATTCTGTTTACTGTTAGTTCAGCACACTGATGAGTGTTCCCCTTAAACTTGTGCACATAACTGAAAAAGGCCTTATGGTTATCTTTCACCTGGGAGGCTGTTTTTGCCTTGAAGGTGGCCTTGATGGACTTGATTACTCCCCCGAGTTGCTTGCTGAGATTGGAGGTTTTGCTTTTTGGGCATAGCCCATCCTATTTTGGGACAAGATTTTGTTTTATTTGTTGTACAGCTTATTCCTATTGGGCTTGTTTTTGGGGTTTGTCCTAAGTTTACTTCTGTTTGGTGCTGCTGTTTCTATGCAGTTCTCATGTTTGTACAAGTTTTCTGTAAACACTTCCACGTAGGCCACAGTGTTCTCTGAGTTTGGGACGGTTTGGAATTTAGCTATATAATTGCTTACTAGCAGGGAGGTAGCCTTGGAAAAGTTCTTAAAGGTTTTGACTGAGGTTTGCTGTGAGTTGCGGCTATACATATATATATATATATATATATATATATATATATATATATATATATTTTTTTTTTGTTTTTGTTTTTTAAGGATGACTGCTTTGTGATCTGATCTGGACACTGGGGTGCTACATTCCCTCATATTTGTCAGTACCATATCCAGGATTTTTACACCCGGTAGCAGGTATGCAGATTAGCTGTTCCAGGGTGTTTACACTGACAAAATTCTGGAATCTTTGATCTGGCTTTTAGTGGTTGTGTATGTATCCCAGTTTTTGGTAGGATAGCTGAAATCAGTTGAGTATGGTGCTAGTTCTATACATTCATGTACATGGTGTGGTTACATTGGGTCATAGACAGGGGACCTATACCTAGCAAGGATATGCTGTGGAACTTTACCTAAGAATTCTTAGCTCTTTTAGCTAATACAAGCCTGTTGTGTAATTTTAAAATTATGTTTGCTAGGGAATCTTAAGTGTGGATTGTTAATAGAAGGGCAAATATAGAGAGAGAAATTCATATTTTGAATTGTTTGACATGCAGGCAGAAGAGTTTTTTGCAGCAGTACCCTGCTAGAGATGGTGAGTAGTGCGAGTTGTTTTGGCTTATTACCTAAACTAAAGGTAGGAATCCCAGTGAGATTAGCAACAGCATGAGTGAAGACACTACTTTGGTGCAAATTTTGTAAGATAACAATGAAAGAAACACTACCTAAGCAGAAAGCATAGCCTTCAGATCAGTACAATGTTTTGCTGCACATTGGTGTGTGTATATGGCTTACCTTCTTGCACTGGGCATTCTATAGAGCTGGTATAGTCATGCAGTAGAGCTAACTTAGTAACCCAGAAAAAAAAAAAAAAAAAAGGCATCAGGCAAGAGAGAAATATGTGGCAGGAATGGTGGAGAAACCGAAAAGATAAAAAGAGCAGATGGTAACAGACAGTGCAGAGATGTAATACCTCCAAAAGCAGTACTTTCTGAAAACTTGTGTTAATGTACAGAAATGTTTGTGTGTAGACAGTTTGTTTTACTTAATAGTAAAATATTTATGTAAAATATTGTTAAACATACGAATAATGTATACAGTAAATGAGTGTCTGGCAGTTGGTGCAGAGGATTAAGGCTATAATCTCTTGATCAGTTGCAGCCTGTGATACAGTGTTCGATTCTCTCAGCCTTTCTTTGCCTAGTGTGTGACCGTGAGGATGTCATTTAACCAGATATTGCTTTGGGGTAACTGGGAATCTGGACTATTAATAGTCTTGTGAAATGCATATCTAGTAACTACATATGAACCTATGAGTAAAATGGATAAGGCAATTGCATGTAATACATTCAGCTGCCTTATATCCAGTGGCATCATGACAAAGGATGTAATATAGCAAACAGTAGTGACATCTGTGACTTGACTACTTCATGCATTTTTGGTGACTGCACAGACAGCAACAAGAAGTTAGTTCATAGGTTCATAGGTTTATACTAGGCTATCTGCCCTAAGGCATTTATAAGCCTAGCCCAAAGTTATGTGGCTTACGCCACCCCTTATGTTAGAAATAATGTGCCCATTAGTTTGTTGTGCCTCTGTCCAGCAGTGACACAGAGATGATTCCCAGGGTAAACCTACGATCTCCCATCCACCGGTCAAGATTTCTCTTGAACAGAGCCAGCGAGGTGCTCTGCCTCACATGGACCGGGATTTTATTCCACAGCATGGGGAGTCTCTGGGTGATAAATCTATCCCTCCAGCACATCCTGTTTATATCCGTGCTAAGGTTTAAGTCACTTGCCCTAGTGGTTCTGGTGGATTTGGATTTTTTGAGGTGGAGCATGCCCATTAATTCCGAGTTGGTCATGGCCTTGTATGTCAGGCACAGGTCACCTCTGAGCAGACGGTATGCAACTGAATAGAGTTGGAGTTTCTTCAGTCTGGCAGTATATGACAGGTTTTGGAGTCCCTTTATCCTTTTGGTGAGGAACTTTTGGGGTCTCTCAAATTGCTGCAGGTGTCTGGTGAGATACATCCCGAATGGGGCATTGTACTCGATCATTGGTCTGATAAGTGAAGAGTACAGGGGAACAATGACCTCACTTGATCTGGATGTGAATCCCTTCATGACCAGATGGGCAATGTAGAAGGTCTTTCGAACCACTTTAGCAACGTGAGTGTCAAACGAGAGGCCACTGTCAACCTGGGTACCCAGGTCCCTGATAACCTCTTCTGTGCTTAGTGGGTTGCCATCTATATGGTAGCTTGGGGTTACCTTGTTTTTCCCGAAGGGTATGACTATACACTTTTTATGCTTAACTTCAGGCCATGGCTCTGGCACCAGCTATCAGTTTCCGTGAGAACCCTCTGAAGGATGTCTGTGTCCGATGTACTATCCACTATGGCACCCAGTTTGCAGTCATCCGCAAACTTTGTCAGCCATAGTCCTCCTATGTTTGCCTGTACTTCTGAGAAGTAGATGCCGAACAATAGAGGGCCAAGGTCTGAGCCCTGTGGGACACCACTTGTAACCGCTTGGAGTCTGACATGGCTCCAGCAACTCTAACCCTGTGGGTTCTGTCCTTTAGCCAGTTTGCAACCAATCTTGTGACATATGGGTTTACATTTAAGCTGGTAAGTTTCTCTATGATACCCGAGTGGGGTATTGTGTCGAAAGCTTTTGCAAGGTCAAGGTTGGCTGTATGGACTGCCTTCCCTCATCAATGGCCTTGGTAACTGTTTCGAAGAAGTCGACCAAGTTCAAAAGGCAAGATCTGCCCTTGACAAAGCCAAACTGGGTTGGGTCCAAGGTCTGCAAGTCCCCTATGTCCTTGTTTATGAGTTCCATTATGATCCTCTCCATAGCTTTGCAGACCAGGCTTGTTAAGCTTATGGGGCGGTAATTACCAGGGTCCGTAGAGGCACTGCCTTTGTGGAGTAGGACCACAGTTGCCATACGCCACTCCTTGGGCACGTGTCCTGTGGTAAGGCTAAGATTAAACAGCTGCCTTATGTGCGGGTTTAGTTCTTCATTGAGCTCATGTAGCACACAGCCGGGGACACCATCCGGTCCCATTGATGCAGTGTTTTTAGCTTTAGAGAGAGCAGCTTTCACCTGCGCATTTGAGATGTCTGGGAGGCTACACTCTGTTGGGATAGTTATCTCTCCTTTTGGGGGGGAGAGGGGGGTGAAGTTTGCGCTGAACCTGTCTGCCAGTATGTTGGCAATGTCTGTGGGTTCAGTGATTTTTGTATCATTTTGGACTAATTCTGAGCATATCTGGGAGTTTCCACCCAGGTTTCTGACATAGCTGAAGAAGGCCTTATGATTGTCTTTTGAATCTATGGCAATTTTTTTCTCAAAGTTGGCCTTGGATGATTTTATAAGGGATCATAGTTTCTTGCTAGTACTGATCAAAGATGCCTTCCCTTTTTGGGATTTTGCTCTATCATGTAATAGCTTTCTCCTCTTATTGTAAAGTTTGTTTATGGCTGGGGTCCACCAGACTGGACGTTTGCCCTTGGTGGAAAGAGTCTTGGTTTTATTTGGGATTGCCTGATCCATGCAGTCCTGAAGGTGTTCATAGAAGGCATTTGTAAGGGCTTCTGCAGATTGGGTTGTGGTTTCCATTGGCTTGGGGGCCTTGAAGGATACCACACCTGTCTTGAGTAGTGTGAAGTTTGCTTTAGAGAAGTTCTTCACTGTGGTCTTTTTTGTTTGGGGTGGGGGCGGGATATGGATTTCTAGTGAGATTAATTTATGATCTGATCTTACCAAAGAGGGCTATACTTCCGGTGTGGAGCATTTTGTCCCCATGTTTGTGATGATGAGATCTAGTATATTTTCTCCTCTTGTGGGGACGGTGACTAGTTGTTCCATGGCATTTGAATTTATGAACTCCAGGAACCTTTGGGCTATAAAGTTGGGGCTTGAGTAATGTTCCCAGTCTATATTCGGGTAGCTGAAGTCACCCAATATGATGGTGTTTGGTGATACATTTATACCCTCCAGTGTCTTCAGGAAGGCTGTGTGGGTTTCCTGAGTTTGAGAGGGTGGCCTGTAGCATGCTACAAATTGTAGAGCAGTTTTGCCTATGGTTAATTGCACCTGGATGGTTTCCGATGCTTATGCATAGCCACCAACCTGGAGGTGTGGGTATCCTTGATGAATATGGATACACCCCCTCATTTTGTGGTATGGTCCGGGTTTTGGGGCCGGAACGCATGATATGAGGTAAAACCTGATAGTGCCGGGCTGCTCTCAGGACCCTTGTCCCACGTTTCAGTCACAGCACAGACATTGATGTTCTCCATACTGAGAAGGGCCTCGAGTGCATTTTGAGATTTAGACTTCTGGCATTGAGCAGCATTACCCTTAGTTTCTTCCCGTTTTTGTTTTCTAGGGTGGTAGGTTTAGAATTTGAGCCTTGCCTAAAAAAGGCACTATGGGGGTGGCAAGAGCCTTAGCCAATATCCGGAATCCCAGGGGTGACAGGTGCAAGCTGTCCCTTGCGAAGCAGCGTGGCTTGTCAAGCATGTCATCCCAAGCAGACAGACACTGGATCCCCTTTGAATGACACCAGAAATTAAGCCAGTTGTTAAAGCTGATCATCTTGTCACTATATTGTGGCATCATTCGTGGTGAAGGAAGGATACTGCTCAGGGTCACGGTCATACCTGCCTGGGCTACATAATCAGAGAGCTCCTCTATGTCTCTTTTCATGTAGTCCAGGGAGGTACGTCTCGGGTCGTTCATACCAGCATGGACAATGACTGTGTCATACTTGTACTTGCCGTGGAGTGACCTGAGTGCTTGTGTTATGCGGTGGATTCTAGCGCCCGATAGGCAGCTTACCGTGACCTTCTCCTTGTTCAGCCTGGTGAGTGGGACGTCAGTGTGTCTGACTATGGAGTCACCTATGACAAGTATGTTTGGTGTTGTATTTGGCCTTAAGGGCAGTGACTGCTTTGCACACTGATTTTGTTTTTTATGTGTTTGTGTGGTGTCTTGAATTTGCAGTTGCTTGGGTGTCTGCTTTGGAGGCCTTTGCTGTTTAGGTAAATTTTTACTCAGAGCCTCCGAGTATGTCTTAGTTTGTTTATGTGTTTGATTCAGTGGTGTGGTTGAGTTATGTGAGACTTGTATTTTGGTGTGTGTAGTTGCCTTCTCCTCCTGCCTGGTCTTGCCAGTCCTGAGTTGAGAGAGCTCAGCCTCCAGTTTGGCTAAATAGCTGCATCTCTCGCAAGTATTAGTGTTATGTGGGAGGAGGAGAGGGCTGTCTGTGTACATGAGGCAATTGTAGCATTGCCTCAGAATTCCCAGATTCACCAACTGGGCAGGAGAGGACGCCAGCATCTGACCCTTCGACATGCTAGAAAGAATTATGAGTTGGTATGAGACAGAAAAGTAGAGGGCTTAGCAGGGAAGTGGGCACTCCTGGGGGGTTTTGCAAGTGAGGGATTTGTATAATATAGGAGTGCTTGACCTGCAAAGAAAATGCTTATAAGACGAGGGATATGCTTTTAAGACAAGTGCTGAGCTTTTTGAGAAGAAAAAGCAATTAGGAACAAGTGCTGTGCTTTTTAGTGAAGGTGTAAACTGTTTAGGTTCCTAACAGAGCAGTTCTAAGGGAAAAATTGAAGAACAGACTTTATGGAGCCAGAAAAAGTTTAACCTTGTTAAACCGGCGCTGCCCGATGCTGCTCTAGTGGCAACTCCGTGCTAAATCGCGCTAAAGCACGTCAAGGCGTGCTTGATAGCAGGGGCTGGAAAGAAGCAGGAATAGACCCAAAACGGACAATAAAACTACAGATGTAATGGGATCCTATCTCGCCTACATTCATGACAGATGGGTTCGGAGCCGATCCATCGGCTCCGACTCGGCAACTAATACACTAGCACGAAGTCTCTCATTGGCTGGGCTACTCCCTATCCCAGGATGCACTACACCTGCTTCCCCAGATCTCGTTTGCCGCTTTACAAGCCGGACGTGGTCTCGACTTGGCTGGAGCTAAGTGGTTCTTTTTACCTTTATTGGTCTTTGACCGTGGGGTTTTTTGTCATATATTAACCAAACAGCTGTTTTAACAGCTATTCCTTATTATTCCTTGCTATTTGTTACTGTTAAGTGCTTGAGTGTCTTCTGGTACTTTATTTTTTCAGTCGGGCAAGGCCCGTTTAAGTTATAGGGCCTTTGCCCTACCCTTGTGTGCTATTTAGCCTGATTTACTTGTTGTGGTTAATTGTTTTTTCTTTCGGGCCAAGCCCGTTTAAATTAGAGTGCTTTGGGCCGTTGGACTTGTTTTGTCTGTTTGTTGTGAGGTAAATTTTTTCTCTTAAGTACTCGCGCCAGTGTGTCTCGCGCTTTTCAGTTGGCGCACTTCTGTTATAGTGCTTTCTTATTGTGGTAAAGTTGAAGGGCCTGTACTATGTCTAAGGAACAAAAGTCAGGTTTTAAAAAATGCACTCGGTGCAGTTATAAAATGTCCATCACAGACAGCCATTCAGTCTGTGTCTATTGTTTGGGGCCTAAACATCTGCAAGAGACTTGTAGTGTATGTCATGCTTTTTCTGCTAGAGTTCTTCAAGAACGTAAGAACAAGTTGATATTGAAAGGGCTTATCAAACCTTCCTTTGAGGAAGCTTTAAATCCTCCTGTTGCTTCCAAAAGAAAGATCGTCGGCACCGACAAGTCCGTCGGAGCCGACTACTAAAAGACAAAATTGACCTCTTCTTCCTCGGCTCCACTGACTTCGGGCCGAGGGTCGAGGTCTGCCTCGATACCTCCTACTTGGCTCCATTGCCTTCGGAGCCGCAAGTTGGAGTATCGAGAGGTGAATCACCTCCATCGGTTCCAATGGCTTCGGAGCCGGTGGAGGTGTGCAGCTCAGACTCTTCTCCCTCGGCTCCGAAGAAGGCTCCTTCGGTGCCGATAGTGGTCCATGATGTGGTGGAGTCGGCGCCGATAGTATTGGAGCCATTTCGGAGCCGGTCCCCTTCTATCTCGGAGCCGAGAGGAAAGTCTTCTCGAGTGTATACCTCCTCTAAATCCTCGAGACTGTCAGATTCGGACCTGGATAGGGTTTTACAGAGGCTGTTCCAATCTCCAGTGTTTACTAAAATGGTCTCGGCTCCAGCACAGTTTGCTTCGGAGCCGATCCTCCAACACATTTGATTCCTCCTCCAACCTCTTCGGAGCCGTTGGAGCCGGTGGTGGTGGAGCAATGTGGAGCCATACGGTCGGAGCAGAGACCCCTTACAGGCCTTTCGGCTCCGACTTTGCTTCCTACCCTGTCCTCCGGTTCAGGGTTTGGTACTGCGACCTCTTCAGCTGGGCCCGAGGGGAATACTTTGGGATTGGGTGCTTCGGTGCCTAGTCTTCCTCTCGGAGCATCGGCTGCTGGGATTCCCAGTGCCATCGTGGCCTCTAGACCAGTGACCTCCTTGGATTCTGGAGGTCCGGCCTTTGAGGCCATGAGGAGCTCGCTGGCCATGCCCTTGCCGGCTCAACAAGATTCTACCTCACCGTCGCTACATTTGGAGACTGGTGCCTCTGTTGTGTTGCAGCCCCCCGGCAGCGGGGCCCCAGGGCCTGAGGATACCCCATCGGGTTCCTTCTTCGGTGGTCCGTCCGAAACTGCTTCGGACGAACCCCCACGGAAGAAATTGTGTAAGAGGAAACACGTGGACTCCCAAGATGAGTCTATCACATCGGATACTGACCTCGATGACGCAGAAGGGTCCCCCAAATCATCTTCGGATGATATCTCCTTCTCAGATATCTTGGAGATTCTGAGACAGAGAGGTGACTGGCAAGCCAAAACCCCTTCAGCTGAGGAGTCAGTCTTCCTCAAGGCCTTTGGGGCCCAGCCTTCCGCCTCCTGGGTGTCTCCGCCCTTTGAACTCCTTGATTTGGTTTCTCGAAGGGTGTGGGAACACCCTGATTCTGTGGAACCGGTGCCTGCGAGGCCCAATAAATTTTTGTCAGCCCCCCCCCCCCCGAAGGAGTTTCTCACTAAGGGTGTGCCTGTAGATGCTTTGGTGGTGGCTTCTGCCACACAGCAGGACGTGGCAGAGGCTTCGACGTCTATTCATCCTCCTAATAAGGATTCTAGGAGCATGGATAGGTACGGGAAGCGTACCCTGTCCTCAGCGGCCTTTACCTTACGGTCGCTGAACTATTTGTCATTTTACGAGGCTCCAAAGGGATCTTCTCAAAGAGCTAAATGACTCTCTTGTTGGTAATCTACCTGAGGCGCTGGCCCCGACGGTTGGCGCGCAGATGACTACCCTATTTTCTATTGTCAACTCGTCCATGAGGCTCATATCATATGCGGCCGAAGGGGCAAGTAGAGCAGCGGGAACAGGCGTTGCCCTCAGGAGACAAGCCTGGTTACGCTTGTGTTCGTTCACGGAGGCTTTTAAGTCTTCCTTCGCCGACGCTCCCTTTGATGGGTCATCTTTGTTTGGACCCAAGGTGAAGGACACACTAACTAGGTGTGAGCAGGAGGGCAAGACTTTGACTGCCGTTGGGGCCCGATTTTCCGCTCCTTCTAGGCCTTACCCCAAGGCTGGGAGAGGAGGGAAAATGTGGTTTAAAAAATCTCAGAAGTCTTACCCTACTCCACCTAGTGATTCCCCCTCCAGAGGCAGGGGGGGGAGATTTTGGAAGACGCCGCCCCAGAGGTGGCAGAGGCCCCCGTAACTCTGGAGACCGCGATTCCTTTCGTGGTTCTTCATACAACCAGCGTCCTGAGTTGTTGCCCGACTGTGCCACTCGAGCCAGTCAGGGTCGCTTATGGCGCACCCACAAGCTTGGGAATCCATAACAAGCGATCAGTGGGTGCTTCGCATCATCACCGGAGGATATATCATTCCCTTCATCAAACCCCCCCTTTCTTTAAGGGAAATCCCGGACGTACCACCCAGTCAGCGGGATCAAGCAGCATTAGAGGTTTCAAAGCTGCTAGAAAAGAGAGCCATCCAGCCTGTCCCCATCGACCAGATCGGATCAGGAACTTACTCAAAATTATTTTTGGTACCAAAAAAGACAGGGGACTTCAGGCCCATTTTGGACCTCAGTTCATTGAATCGTTTCGTAAAGAAGTCCAAATTCCGAATGGTCACTCTTCAATCTATTCTTCCTTTGCTGGAAAAGATGGATGGAGGTGTTCCATAGATCCCGAGGACGCTTACTATCACATTCCCCTAGCGCGAGAGCCCAGGAGACATTTACGCTTCCTACCGGAGTCAGTCATTTTCAATTCCGAGCACTGCCCTTTGGTCTCACCACAGCCCCAGGGTGTTCACCAAGTGACTGTGAGTGGTAACTGCTCACCTGAGAAGTCTGGGATTCCAGGTGTTTCTTTATCTAGACGACTGGCTCCTTACTGCCACCTCCGAGCATCTACTACTCCAAGCGCCAGAGCCACGCTCACCTTGGGCCGTTTCTTGGGGATCACGCTCAATTTGCAAAATCTGTACTACAGCCATCTCAGCGTATTACTTTCATAGGCAGACTTAGACACAAAAGAATGCGCGCCTTTTGCCGGCAGCAAGAATTCAGGTGCTACAAGAACAAGTCAAATCCTGTCTCCCCTACAAGAGCCCGCCCAGCGGATCCTACAACTGTTGGGCTCGATGGCGTCGACCATACTTTTGGTTCCCTTGGCCAGGCTTCATATGCGAATTTTACAATGGCTACTGTCGGTTCAATGGTCTTATCAGGAACTTCCCTTGAACCACTCAATCATAATCACGGAAAGTTGCCGTCGAGATCTGCTTTGGTGGCTTCTTCAATCAAATCTCGACCAGGGGCGACCCTTTATACCACAACGTCCTGCCACTGTGACTACGGACGCCTCCCAGGTAGGGTGGGGGTCATTACCTGGACAGGTCGGTCCAAGGCACATGGCAGATCCAGGAAACGCATTTGCATATCAATGTCCTGGAGATGAGAGCGGTACTATTGGTACTCCAAGCTCTCCATCACGCTCTCCCACAGGGCCCGATTGCTATCCTATCCGACAACATGTCGGTGGTATGGTACATAAACAAGCAAGGTGGAACCAGGTCTTACCCACTATGCAGAGAAGCCATGAGACTTTGGCACTGGGCGGTAGCTACCAACCGCTTTCTAATGGCAACGGACGTACCCGGGAAGTCCAATGTGATTGCGGACAGATTAAGCAGGACCATTCTTTTACCCCACGAGTGGTCCCTCAAACAGAGTATAGCTGCGAAAATCTTCGACAGATGGGGTCTTCCTTGCTGCGACCTGTTTGCCAGCCCTCACAATATGAAATCCAGAGAGTTCTTCACACTACTCCCTTCCCAGGGACAGACTCCCAGGATGCTCTGACTCACATTTGGCCCCGGTCTTCTACGCCTTCCTCCGCCCTCTTACCGAGGGTGATACAGAAGGCCATTTACATGGAGAGCGAGATGATTTTGATTGCCCCGCACTGGCCTCGTCAAGTTTGGTTTCCTTTCCTACAGAGGCATGCGATAGAAGGTCCATGGTTTCTGGATCCAGTGCCAGACCTGTTGACTCATCAGTCAGGACGGCTTCATCCGTCTCTCAGGTCCCTGAAGTTGGCAGCATGGTTACTCCACTTCCATCCTTAGTCCGAGACAATGCTCTTTCCCCGGACGTGGTCCACATACTGTCTTCTTCTCATAAACCTTCCACTATCAAACTTTATTCCAGTAAATGGAAAAGGTTTGCTTTCTGGGCTCAAGAACGGGGTATAGATCCTCTCACTGCACCAGTATCGGAGGTTCTGAATTTTCTGGCCTCCCTTTTTCAGTCGGGATCTTCAGTTTCTACCATTAAGGTTCAGCTAGCGGCCATTTCTAATTTTCATGCTTCATTTGAACCTTCATTGATGTCTCACAAACTTTGTAAGGCTTTCCTTAAAGGGGCTTGGCTCCTGAGGCCTCCTTTATCTCATCCTGTTCCTCCGTGGGATTTAAATTTGGTTCTTGCTGCCCTAACTGCCCGTCCTTTTGAACCAGCTGCTACCTGTGATTTAAAATTTCTGTCTTGGAAAACGGCCTTTTAGTAGCCATAACGTCTGCCAGGCGAAGTTTCAGAACTTCAAGCTCTTTGTTCTGATCCTCCCTATTTGATTTTTCATAAGCATAGAGTTTCATTGAAATTAAACCCTGCATTTATACCAAAAGTGGCCTCCTCTTTCTGTATGCAACAAACTATAGAACTCCCTGTCTTTTTCCCAGAATTCTCTAATAACGCAGAATATACTTTGCATCAATTGACGCATAGACAACTGCTTTTATTTGAATAGAACCGCTCAAACGCGGAAATCTAATCAATTGTTTGTTTCCTTTGCAGCGAACAAATTGGTTCAACCAATAACTAAAACCTCCATATCTAAATGGATTAAAGATTGTATCATTTTTATTTATTCACAAGCTAATAAAGTCCTCCCCTTTCCAATCAAGGCTCATTCTACCAGGGCAATGGCTACTTCCGTAGCTTTTCATTCCAAGTTATCAATAGATGATATTTGTGCTGCAGCAACCTGGACCTCTTCGCACACTTTCATTTCTCATTACAAATTGGATGTGGTTTCTCGAGGCAGAGCTTCCTTTGGTTCCACAGTTCTCAGGAGTGTTTTCCAATGAGCCACCCGGGATGTAGGTGCTAGGGACGCTGTCCCATCTGTCATGAATGTAGGCGAGATAGGATCCCATTACATCTTTTAGTTATGTACTTACCATAACTTCGGATGTATGGGATCCATCTCGCTTACATTCATAAGTACCCACCCTCCTTCCCCCTTCCATTTGGATTTAGAGGAGCTGTAGTCACTCTTTTCTTGGCGTTCTTTCTTGAAGAACTTTAGTTGGTTATTGTGACTACTAGTTTTCTGTGTTTGCATGGGTGTATGAAAGCGAACAAACAAGATCTGGGGAAGCAGGTGTAGTGCATCCTGGGATAGGGAGTAGCCCAGCCAATGAGAGACTTCGTGCTAGTGTATTAGTTGCCGAGTCGGAGCCGATGGATCGGCTCCGAACCCATCTGTCATGAATGTAGGCGAGATGGATCCCATACATCCGAAGTTATGGTAAGTACATAACTAAAAGTTTCAAGTCAGTAACCACTCCTACGGGGGGCAGGGAAGGCTGCTCAATGTTATTCACTGCCACTGATCAACAGAGAGACCTTCCTTTAGCCCAAACAAAAATGGCCTCACAGAAACTTACAAACAGTTCAGGAAACAGCAAGCCTTTAACTGAACTTTTTTAAATCTCAGAAAAGTGGGGAAAATGCAAGATTTTTTTTTTGTTTTTGTTTTTTCAGAGATAGCAGAGGTTCACAGGTAATATCAAGTTATAACAGTGCAGTAAATGACCCCACACGAGTGCTAGGTCAAGGACAGAAAATATGCAAGTTTTGAGAAAAAAAAAAAAAACGATTTAAAAATTAAGTGCAAACAGGAAATTCAGTAAACAACTTTTGGTTGTGCTCTAAATACAGCTACTAATGCAGAAATCAAGTTTAACAAGCCAGAAAATGCTCAAACTAGGCAGCTATGCAGAAAAACTTAGCAAATAAACAGAGAAAAAATACTTAAAATCTCAAAAGTGGCTCCCTTCTTCTCTCAGCATTTTCTCCTCTTGGTGGGTGCTTCACCAACATCCAACAAGCCTGAAAAGACGCCAAAACCACGAGGCAGCTAGGTTTTAAGAGAGGAAGATGGAGTTTTGGAAATGACCCCTGTTGGCCAATAAAACTACAGTTTCAAGTCAGTAACCACTCCTACGGGGGGCAGGGAAGGCTGCTCAAATGTTATTCACTGCCACTGATCAACAGAGAGACTTTCCTTTAGCCCAAGCAAAAATGGCCTCACAGAAACTTACAAACAGTTCAGGAAACAGCAGGCCTGTAACTGAACTTTTTTAAATCTCAGAAAAGTGGGAAAAAAGCAAGATTTTTTTTGTTTTTGTTTTTTCAGAGATAGCAGAGGGTTCACAGGTAATATCAAGTTATAACAGTGCAGTAAATGACCCCACACAAGAGTGCTAGGTCAAGGACAGAAAATATGCAAGTTTTGAGAAAAAAATGATTTAAAATTAAGTGCAAACTGGAAATTCAGTAAAAAACTTTTGGTTCTGCTCTAAATACAGCTACTAATGCAGAAATCAAGTTTAACAAGCCAGAAAATGCTCAAACTAGGCAGCTATGCAGAAAAACTTAGCAAATAAACAGAGAAAAAATACTTAAAATCTCAAAAGTGGCTCCCTTCTTCTCTCAGAGTTTTCTCCTCTTGGTGGGTGCTTCACCAACAGCCAACAAGCCTGAAAAGACTCCAAAACCACGAGGCAACTAGGTTTTAAGAGAGGAAGATGAAGGAGTTTTGGAAATGACCCCTGTTGGCCAATAAAACTACAGTTTCAAGTCAGTAACCACTCCTACGGGGGGCATGGAAGGCTGCTCAATGTTATTCACTGCCACTGATCAACAGAGAAACTTTCCTTTAGCCCAAGCAAAAATGGCCTCACAGAAACTTACAAACAGTTCGGGAAACAGCAAGCCTGTAACTGAACTTTTTTAAATCTCAGAAAAGTGGGGGGGAAAGCAAGATTTTTTTTTTGTTTTTGTTTTTTCAGAGATAGCAGAGGTTCACAGGTAATATCAAGTTATAACAGTGCAGTAAATGACCCCACACAAGAGTGCTAGGTCAAGGACAGAAAATATGCAAGTTTTGAGAAAAAAAACGATTTAAAATTAAGTGCAAACAGGAAATTCAGTAAACAACTTTTGGTTGTGCTCTAAATAGTGGAAGGAGTCCAAAGTAAGGCCTCCAGAAAGTGTGTTTTGAATGGAGGAGAAGAGCGCATGAGTAGAGATTAGAAACTGTGGAGTTTTTCTCAGTAGCAAACAGACTAGTGGATGTGATATGGATGCACAAGAACATGTTGGGAGATGAAAAGGAGTCTGTGTGAACAGGAGAGATGAGTAGCTGCAGGGGCATAGGTGGCAGATTGTAGGAATTAAATTCACCTTTATTTTACAAAAAGTACATGCCTTTCCATTTCACTGTTGCAGTATTCTTGACCTGAGAGATCACCTGCTAAGGGCAGTCCGACATCCATCCAGTATACCAAAGCCTTTAGGTTGTTAATGATGCACCATACTTCACCCATACACTGCCTGGACAAAGCATAGGGTATAAAGGTGATGTCTGGATGCATCATCCTCGGAATCTTTGCTGCCAGTCCGAAAACCATCTTTGAGCGTGGTCTGATCACTTGAGTCGTTGCTGGTTTACCTAGCCATTTTAGATAAGTGCCCTTTTTTTTTTTTTTTTTGCTTATTCTTTTTGTTTTTAGCATTTGTGGTGTTGTACAGTTTCATGTCATCCAGAATTGGTAAATGCCAGTGTGGGAGACAGATACCCTGTGAAAGACGGTCACGAGCAGTGCTGATTTGTTTAGGTGCTTCTCACGACCACACATCCTGTACTATTTGTCAGGCTTTTTTTCTAAATATCATTACATAGTCATCTTTTATCCTTAGGCATCTATCTTGAAAACCAGAGTCTAAAGCTTTTACCGAAAGGTGCTTTGTGAGGTATTTCCTGATTTGAGGGTCAGCTGTCTTCTAAGAAAAAGGCCAAAAAAGTTGGGTCAGAGTTTTTTGGCTGTGCCTTCTCCACCAGACGTCTATCTTGAGGCTGGTGAAAGCCAGGAGGATCGTCCAGTTCCTGGCTGGATTCCTTTGCCGCAACTGGAGGAGACTCGATCCTCACCATTGACTCCGGTGAGGAACAGCCGCTGAGTAAAGATGGATTCGCACAGTATTTTCAGATATAGCTCCCTGAACCAAGCACAATTTCCCTTAAGAGTACATAGGGAGCACTCTCCAAATTTGGGGCTGGACTTTTCTTACTCTCTCTCCAGGCCCACATGAAACTCCACACTGACCACCTTGGAGCTCTTTGTCCCTGTTCCCAGTAGCTGACACACACACACAAATATTTGAGTTTTACACACACACACACACACACACACACACACACACACACACACACACACACTTGGGAAAAACTGACAGAGATTTACTAGCTGTGCCCCTTTCTGTCAAGACTAAGAGGTAATCAGACTGCCACCAGTCAACTATTTTAAAGCTCTTACAAATGGTACCCAATTATTCTGTGTATAATTAATAATAATGGAGTGTAGCCAGAGTAGCAAGACTTTCAGGAGGGGCCGCAGTGTCACCAAAGTAAGCGTAAGTACTCTCAAGATGTTAAAAACATTCTCGAAAGGATAAGCCACAATGGAAGGTATTAAATTATGTAATAATAAATAATAAAAACAGAAAACAAGAGAATAAAGTAGACAGCAGAGTTCAACCACAGAGATTTCAAAAATAATACAGTTGGATAGATGTTCATCGTGTTACACTGCTGCAGTCATTACATTTGGGTTAACCTGCCGTCAGGCGGTTCCCCAGTCGGCCTGAGTTCCAAAGTCGGTTGCTGTCACCTCCTCCCTGACGTCAGTGCAACAGGGGTATATAACATGCAGCGACGCCATTTTCTTCAGTCTTTCTTGCCGCGCGGTGCCCGAAGCAAAAGCTATTCGCAACTGCCGGTCGGCCGACTCCTGAGATTTTCATTCCGAATCCAGAACCGAAGTCTTCTACAAAGCTAAGTACCCCGTTGGGGAAACTTTTTCTTGCCTCAGACCGATGTCAGTAAAAGTTAATAACTGTAGGAAGCAAATACCTCATAAGGATTTCCACTCCTATTGTATTCCATGCCTAGGCCAAGACCACAACGTCACTGGTTGTTGGTTTTGTGCTAGGTTTAACAAGCGCACTATTAAACGTCAGTTTGATTTTGCCCGACATTATTTTGGCAGAAAATTCAATTGCACCATGCCGTCGGAACTTCCGACGACCGGATTACATAAAAAGTGCAAAGACAAGGACAAGCATCCGAGGCCCAAAACTGATAACAAGGCCTCTTCTAGGCCAGTCACCGGTTCTCCGATTTTCAGCGAGACGCCTACACAGCCCCTGACGACCGCTTCCACAGAACCACAGACCGCCTCCGACTCCCACGTGGAGCTGGCTGGGCCTTCGGACTCTCTTTGTTTTCAGCCTACCGAAACTAACCCTTCTGAGGGAACCGAAGTAGCTGATCAATCCACAGCCTCAGAGGGTGTCTTCAGACCTACCCAGTTAACCATTAAACCCTCTGCTAAGTTTAAGGCCCCCTTAAAAACAAAGAAACAGATGCAGCATTCTCCAGGACAGGCTTCCATGCCTAAGAAACAAATGCTCAAAATGGCCGAAGACTTTCTCACCCTGATCAGGGGGTCCCATCCCCCTCCTGATAAAAGGCCCAGACAGGATGCAGACTATGAATCTTCCAACCAGGTGTCCATTTCTTCAGATTCATCCTCAGATCTAGGATATTCCTTACCCCCTTATGAGGATTTTGATGCTGAGGAATCAATTCCATCAGCCTCTCCACCTGAGGACTACTCCTTTGGGGAGACCTTACATACCATGAGGGAGCATTTCCATTGGGAAAGCCAGGATTACTCAGAATCCAAGAAAAGGCTCAGAGACTTCCTTTTATTGCCTCAACACAGACCCCTTGCTATTCCGCCAGTGTTAGATATTGTGGATGATGTGTACACCAAATCCAGCCTAAACCCTGACTCCTTACCTCCAGCCCCAGTTAAACCTGATAGATATTAGAGTCCCTGACTCTCACAAATTTCTGTATAAAAGCCCTGTTGCTGACCTTGAAACTATTTCTCAGGGACCCAAAGGGATTTAGGCCTCATCAGCAAAAAACCCAGTTCTCTCTGACAGAGATTCCAGAGCATTAGACAGATGGGGAAAGAAAGTATATATGTCTACACCTTTAGCAATGAGAGCCTTAAATTGCCAGTTTCACATGCTAAAATATCAGCAATTTTTGATGTCTCAGTTGAAACAAAAGATGCTTCCAGATTCAGATCCTCCTAATTTTAAAGAAATGCAGGATTTATTGTATGCAGTTGAACAAGTGGGAAAACATACTTTGCAATCTGTGTTTGATTCCTTAGAGGCCTCCTGTAGAGCAGTAGAGCAGCAGTTACAGGCTCTGTCATTAGAAGGCATGCTTGGTTAAAAGAACATATGTTACCAGATCATATAAAGGAAAGATTATTGGATGCCCCTTTGCAGCTGGATGCGTTGTTTGGAGTTAAGGCAGAGGAGGTATTAAAGAAGATGGAGGATAAGGCATAGTCTATGCAAACAGTGAAGGCTTTCTTACAGATTCAGCCTCCTCATTTTAGCAGAAATTGGCCAACAAAGAATTGGTCCTTTCCAGTCACAGACAGACTTCAAAGAGGCAGATACAGACGTCCAAGAGGTAGTGATCAAGCACAAGGTCCTTACAGTCCTCGACAATGGGGTACACCAGGCCAGAAAGAAGGGGAAGACAGGCCACAACCTTATAAAAAGCAGCCTCAATGACTTCCCACTACAGCTGCCGAACAGCTCTGTCTTGGCAGCCCCCTTAGGAGGAAAGCTGGCACTTTTCTATCACAATTGGCATTGCATCACCAAAGACAAATGGGTTCTCAACATTGTATCTCAAGATTACAGGTTCCACTTTCACACTTTGCCAAGGTTAAAAGGAATGCCAAATCTGCCACCAAATCAATGGGCAGAGGCTCAAAAACAAATTACAGCACTCATGGACATGAGAGCTATTCAAAAGGTGCCACCACAGGAGCAAGGACAAGGATTTTATTCAAGACTCTTTCTGGTTCCCAGAAAGGACAAAGCCTTGAGACCCATTCTGGATCTTTCTTCTCTAAACACTTACCTGGATGTTCCGAAATTCAAAATGTTGACACTACAGCAGCTTCTTCCCATGCTGGGCAAAAAAGCTTGGCTCGTGACGTTGGACCTCAAGGAGGCATACTTGCTTGTCCCTATCAGACAAGATTGCAGAAGATACCTCAGATTTCTAGCTGGTTCAATGCACTATCAATACTCTGCATTGCCCTTTGGCTTATCTACTGCGCTCAGAGTGTTTACGAAATGCCTGGCATCAGTAATTGCCTCTGCAGACTACAAGGGATACAAATCTACCCATATCTGGACGACTGCCTGATCCAAGCGGACAGCAAGAACATACTACTGCAGCACCTGGTGTTTGTAATAAAACTGCTAAACTTCCTGGGATACACAGTCAACAAAAAGAAATCAAAACTAATACCCTCTCAACAAATAATCTTCCTGGGTGCCAGCTTGGATACAACCACCCAGATGGCCTACCTCACGCCAGACAAGCAAGGGCAACTGTCTCAATACTTTAGAAAAATGGCAACTTACACCAGGCTAACTGCAAGGAAAGTCCTGCAGGCTCTGGGATTCATGGCATCTTGCATCCTACTAATCCCATGTGCAAAGCTGCATATGAGGAAACATCAGTGGTACCTGAAAAACTTATGGTCTCAACACAGCCACAGCTTGGAAACAATTATACCACTCATTCCATGCCTTCAAAAGGAATTTTTGTGGTGGACTCAACCTTGCCAAAGAAACACAGGTCTTCCTTTCTGTGTACCTCAAGCAACTCAAATCATCACAACAGATGCCTCAGACTACGCCTGGGGAGCACACATGACAGATCAGTGCATTCAGGGAAAATGGACCCGAAAAGAGAAGCACCTTCACATCAACCAAAAGGAAATGCTAGCCGTGCAAAAGGCTATTATGACCTTCAAAGACCTACTGCATCCAGGCCAGCTATTGATAAGGACAGACAACACCACAGTGATGTGGTACATAAACAAACAGGGGGGAACTCATTCATACCCCCTGTGCAGGCAAGCCATGACCCTATGGAACACAGCAATGGAATTGCAAACTCAACTACAGGCACAATTCCTGCCAGGGAAGGAAAATACACTGGCAGACAACCTAAGCAGAAATATGACAGATCCACATGAATGGAAGTTGCATCCTCAAGTTTTCGCAAAGATAACTCAGGCATGGGGACAGCCAGACATAGATCGCTTTGCTACCCACAGAAATTGCCAGTTGAAAAATTTTTGTTCAAGGACCTATCATCCACAGGCCTGGAAAGTGGACGCACTTTCCTTCAATTAGGCAACATTGACAGTCTATGCCTTCCCGCCTCTTCCTCTGCTGCCCAAAGTTCTATTAAAAGCCAGAGCAGAGAGCAGAATGATTCTCATTGCTCCAGACTGGCCAAGACAACACTGGTATCCGCTCCTGAAAAGCCTGACACATTCCCACCATGGATCATACCTCTAGTCCCTCTTCTGTTGTCCCAGCACAACTACAAAACCCTTCACAGCAATCTCAAAACTCTAAATCTAGCTGCATGGAGAATTCCTTGATTTCCCAACAGTTTCTCCTCTCCAAGGAGGTGCAGGATGTCATCTTGGAGGCCAGAAGACCCTCTACTAGAAAGGCCTACTCCGCCAAATGGAAACAATTTTGTGCCTGGAATCAAGAAAAGGGACAGAATCCTTGGGTAATAAATATACCTCAAATTTTACAGTACCTAGCTGAGATGTTAAACAATGGACTTTCCTTCTCCTCCATCAAGATCCACGCTTCAGCCATTTCTCGTGACGTAGGGGTTTATGTTCAGACTGGTGAGCTTGTCTGTAATACCTGAGTGGGGAATGGTGTCGAAGGCCTTTGCAAGGTCTGGGTAGGCTGTGTGGACCACCTTACCCTCGTCTGTATCCTTGGTAACTGTCTCAAAGAAGTCCACCAGGTTTAGGAGGCATGATCTGCCCTTAACAAAGCCGAACTGGGTAGGGTCCAATGTTTGGAGGTTTCCAATGTCTCTGTTAATGAGATCCATGAGGATGCGCTCCATAGCTTTGTAGACCAAGCTAGTCAGGCTTATAGGGTGATAGTTCCCAGGTTCCATTGTGGCTCCAACTTTGTGGAGTGGAATAACAGTTGTTGTGTGCCACTCTGTGGGCACATAGCCTGTGGAGAGGCTGAGTTTGAACAGTGTGTTTAGGTGAGGGGTTAGTTCATCTTTGAGCTCGTGTAGGACACAGCCTGGGATACCATCCGGTTCCATTGATGCTGTTTTTGGCTTTGGAGAGGGCTGTTTTAACCTGATTATCTGTGATTTCAGGGGCACTACATTCTTCTGGTATAGTTATGGGCACTTTTGGGGCTGAGAGAGGGGTGAAGTTTGCACTGAACCTGTCTGCCAGGATGTTGGCTATATCGGTCGATTCAGTGTATTTTGTGCCATTCTGCACTAACTCCGAGCAGATCTGAGAATTGCCACTTAGATTCTTGACATAGCTAAAGAATGCCTTGTGGTTGTCTTTGGAGTCCATGGCAGTTTTTCTTTTGAAGCTAGCCGTGGATGATTTTATGAGGGAACGTAGTTTCTTGCTGATACTGATCAGGGATGCCTTCCCTTCTTGAGATTTTTACTTTTTTCTGTACTAGTTTTCTCCTTATATTGTATAGCTTGTTTATGGCAGGGGTCCACCAGACTGGTTTCCTATTCTTGAAGGAGTGAGTCTTGGTTTTGTTTGGGATAGCACGATCCATGCATTCTTGTAGGTGCCCGTAGAGTGCATTAGTAAAGGATTTTGCAGCTTGGACAGCGTTATGCTTTAGCATAGGGGCTTTGAAACTTCCCACCTTGGTCTTAAGTAACGTGAAGTTTGCCTTTGAAAAGTTTTTCATGGTGGTTTCTTTGACCAGGGGTGGTGGCGGAATGTGGATATCCAGACTGATTAGTTTATTGTCAGATCTAACCAGTGAGGGGTTGACCTCCGATGTGGAACACCGGTCGCCCATGTTGGTGATGACCAGGTCCAGTATGTTGTCACCTCTGGTGGGGGTGTTGACCAGTTGATCCAGGACGTTTGAATTTATAAATTCTAGGAAATGTTGGGAAAGGGAGTTTGTACTTGAGTAGTTCTCCCAGTTAATGTTTGGGTAATTGAAATCACCCAATATCAGGGTGTTTGATAGGACCTTTATGTTTCCCAGTGTTTCCAGGAATGCGGAGTGGGGGTCCTGGGACATGGTGGGTGATCTGTAGCAAGCTGCAATTTGAATAGCAGTTTTGCACATGGTTAGTTGCACGTGGATGATCTCTGAAGCATTGTGCTGTGCCACTAACCTGGAGGTGTGGGTATCCTTGATGAATATGGATACTCCCCCGCATTTTGCATTTCGGTCCGGGTTTTGTGGCTGAAATGTATGGTACGAGTTGTAGCCTGGTAGTGCTAGGGTGCTCTCTGGAGCCTTAAACTAGGTTTCTGTTACTGCACATATATCGATTTTCTCCATACTGAGGAGTGCCTCGAGTGCGTGCATTTTGAGGGTTAGACTTCTGGCAATGAGTAGCATTACCCTTATTTTTTTGTTAATTGTGCTATTTACGGCGGTGGGTTTGTCTTTTGAGCCTTGCCTAAAAAAGGCACTATGGGGGTGGCAAGAGCCTTGGCCAGTATTCGAAAGCCTAAGGGTGACCGGTGCAAGCCGTCTCTAGCGGAGCAGCATGGCTTGTCGAGCATGTCATCCCAGGCTGACAGACACTGGATCCCCTTTGAATGACACCAGAAGCTTGGCCAATTGTTGAAATTGATCATTTTTTTCTCTATACCGTGGTGTCATTGTTGGTGAGGGCAGGATGCTACTCAGGGTCAGGGTCATACCAGCCTGGGCTACGTGATCAGAGAGCTCCTCCATGTCTCTTTTCATGTAGTCTAGGGAGATGCAGCTCAGGTCATTCACATCAACATGGACAATGACAGAGTCATATTTGTACTTGTTTTGGAGTGACATGAGTGCTTGTGTTATGTGGCGGATCCTGGCACTCGAGAGGCAGCTAACAGTAACCTCCTTGTTCAGCCTAGTGAGTGGGACATCAGTGTGCCTGACTATAGAGTCGCCTATTACTAGTGTGTTGGGTATGTTATTTTGCCTTAAGGGCTGTGATTGTGTGGCACACTGGTTTTGTGAAGTATGTGATGTTCTTAGTGTTTCACTATTGCAGTCATTACAAGTGGGTTATCCTGCTGGCAGGCAACCCTCAGTCGCCCTGAATTCCAAAGTCAAGGTCCAGCGTCAGTTGCTGTCGCCTCTTCCCTGACATCAGTGCGCCAGGGGTATAAAAGATGCAGCCGACACCATTTTCCTCAGTCTTTCTTGCCATGCGGTGCCCGAAGCAAAAGCAGTTTGCAAGTGCTGGTCGGCCGACTTCTGAGATTTTCGTGTTCGAATTTCAGATCCGAAGTCTTCACTAAAAAGCTAAGTACCCTGTTTGGGAAACTTTTTTATTGCTCCAGACCGATGTCAGAAGAAGTTAATAATTGTATTTCTTGTGGGAAGCAAATACCTCATAAGGACTTTCATTCTTACTGTATTCTTTGCCTAGGCCCTGACCCACGACGTTACTAGTTGTCGGTTTTGTGCTAGATTTAACCAACGCATTATTAAGCATTGGTACAATTTTGCTTTTCACTATTTTGGCAGAAGATTTAACTATACAGTGTCGTCGGATAGCCATCCGACTACCAGAATTCACAAGAAACGCAAAGAAAAGGATAGACATCTGAGGTCCAAAACTGATGACAAGGCTTCTTCTAAGCCAGTCGCTGGTTCGCCAGTTCTCAGTGAGGCACTTTCGCAGCCCCTGACGCCTGCTACTTTAGAGCCGCAGGCCGCTCCCGACTCCCACGTGGAGCTGACTAGGCTGCTAGAAACTCAAGGTATTGGAACCTCGGAAACTATTCAGGCCTACACAGTTATATGTTAAAATGACTTCAGCTTCAAAGGCAAAGACTAAAGCACCTTTAAAGACAAAGAAACAAGTACAACAGCTTCATGGACAGGCCTCTATGCCTAAAAAACAGATGCTCAAAATGGCCGAAGACCTAATTACTTTGATCAGGGGTTCCCATCCCCCTCCTGATAAGAGGTCTAGGCAAGAGACAGAATATGAATCTTCAGATCAGGTTTCCATTTCTTCTGATTCCTCTTCTGATCAGGAATACTCTCTTCCTCCCTATGAGGATTCTGATGCTGAAGAATCTATCCCTTCAGCCTCTCCTCCTGGGGATTATTCTTTTGGGGAAACTCTGCATACCATGAGAGAGCATTTCCACTGGGAGAGCCAAGATTATTCAGAATCTAAGAAAAGGCTCTGAGACTTCCTTTTACTACCTCAGAACAGGCCCCTAGCTATTCCTCCTGTGTTAGACATTGTAGAGGATGTATTTTCAGAGTCCAGTCTGACTCCTGACTCTTTACCTCCAGCTCCTGTTAAGCCAGACAGATACTACAGGTTTCCTGATTCACATAAATTCCTTTTCAAAAACCCTGCTGCTGACCCAGAAACTCTCTCAGGGTCCCAAAGGGGTCAAGGCTTCCACTGCAAAAAACCCTACTCCCTCTGACAGGGATTCTAGAGCACTGGACAGATGGGGAACAAAGATAGCATACACTTCTGCCACTTTGGCTGTAACGGCTTTAAATTGTCAGTTTCATATGCTCAAATATCAGCAATATATTATGTCACTGCTTAAACAGAAAATGTTGATGCATTCTGAATGTGCAGAAAACAAAGAAATGCAGGATGTTCATTGTGTTTCACTGTTGCAGTCATTACACTTGGGTTATCCTGCTGGCAGGCGACCCGCAGTCGGCCCGAGTTCCAAAATCTTGGTCCGGCATCAGTTGCTGTCGCATCTTCCCTGACGTCAGTGCGTCATGGGTATAAAGGTTGCAACCGACGCCATTTTCTTCAGTCTTTCTTGCCGCGTGGTACCCGAAGCAAAAGCAGTTTGCAGTTTGAGATATTCAAAATTGAGTTTCAGAACCGTAGGCTTCAATAAAGCTAAGTACCCCATTGGGGAAAACATTTTCTTGCTCCAGACCGATGTCAGTAAAAGTTAATAATTGTATTTCTTGTGAGAAGCAAATACCTCATAAGGACTTTCACTCTTACTATATTCCTTGCCTAGGCCCTAACCACAACGTCACTAGTTGTCCGTTTTGTGCTAGATTCAATAAACACACTATTAAACGTCGGTTTGATTTTGCTCTACGTTATTTTGGCCGAAGGTTTAATTACATAATGCTGTCGGAACAACCAAGGCTGGAATTTATAAAAAACGCAAAGACAAAGAAAAGGACAGGCATCCGAGGTCCAAAACCGACGACGAAGCTTCTTCTAGGCCAGTCTCCGGTTCTCAGTGAGGCACTTTCGCAGCCCCTGACACCTGCTACCTCAGAGCCACAGGCCGTAACCGGCAGCCACATGGAGACACCGAGGCCTGTGGAAACTCAGGGTATTGGGCCTACGGAAACTATACCCTCAGATGGGTCCGGAACCGCTGAGCAGGCATCTGCTTCTGAGGGTGTTTTCAGACCTTCACAGCTTACAATTAAGTCCATTACAGCTGCAAAGGCAAAGTCAAAAACACCATTAAAGACAAGGAAACAAGTACAGCATTCTTCAGAACAGTCATCTATGCCAAAGAAACAGATGCTTAAAATGGCCGAAGACCTAATTACTTTAATCAGGGGTTCCCATCCCCCTCCTGATAAAAGGCCTAGGCAAGACACTGATTATGATTCCTCTGACCAGGTTTCTGTTTCCTCTGACTCCTCTTCTGATCAGGGATATTCTCTCCCTCCCTGTGAGGACTGTGATGCAGAAGAGTCCATACCTTCAGCCTCTCCGCCTGAGGATTATTCCTTTGGAGAAACCCTGCACACCATAAGGGAGCATTTCCATTGGGAGAGCCAGAATTATTCAGAATCCAAGAAAAGGCTCAGAAACTTCCTTTTATTGCCTCAGCACAGGCCCCTAGCTGTTCCCCCTGTGCTTGATATTGTTGATGATGTTTTTTCTGAATCCAGTCTGTCTCCTGATTCTTTACCCCCTGCACCAGTCAAGCCAGACAGGTACTACAGAGTCCCTGACTCTCATAAATTTCTTTACAAAAACCCTGCTGCAGACCCAGAAACAATTTCTCAGGGTCCAAAGGGGGTTAAGGCTTCCACTGCTAAAAATCCTATTCCCTCGGATAGGGATTCCAGAGCTCTGGACAGATGGGGGAAAAAAGTTTACACTTCTGCTACTTTAGCTGTAAGAGCTTTAAACTGTCAGTTTCACATGCTTAAATACCAACAGTACCTCATGTCATTGTTAAAACTGAAAATGGTTTCAAATACAGAAGGTCCTGAAAGTAAGGAAATGCAGGATTTATTGCATGCAGTTAAACAAATGGGAAAGCATACTCTGCAGTGTGGTTTTGATTCATTAGAGGCTTCTTGTAGAGCCGCAGTTACAGGCTCTGTTATTCGAAGGCATGCTTGGTTGAAAGAACAAAGTTTACCTGGCAATGTTAAAGTAAAATTATTGGATGCTCCATTACAGCATGATACTTTGTTTGGTGTTAAGGCAGAAGAGGTGTTAAAGAAAATGGAGGATAAAGCAAAATCAGTGCAGACAGTGAAAGATTTCTTACAGGTTCAACCACCTAGATTTAGCAGAAACTGGCCTTCAAAAAATTGGTCCTTTCCAGTGTCAGACAGGCCACAGAGGCAGATACAGACACCCAAGAGGCAGATCTCAGCCCCAGGGCTCCTACCAACCTAAACAATGGGGTGCTTCAGCCCCCAAAGGAGGGGAAGACAAATCACAACCTTATAGGAAACAGTCCCAATGACTTCCTTCTGCAAATGCCAAGCACTTACCTTTTGACAGCACCCCTAGGGGGGAAGCTAGCACTTTTCTCAAAAAATTGGCACATGATCACCCAGGACAAATGGGTGCTGAATATTGTTTCTCAGGGTTACAGGTTCCACTACCACACGCTTCCAAAAGCAAAAGGTATGCCAGACCTGCCACAAAACCAATGGGCAGAGGCACAAAAACAAATTGCTGCTCTTATGGACATGGGAGCAATTCAGAAAGTTCCACAGCAAGAACAGAGACAAGGATTTTACTCAAGACTTTTCTTAGTACCCAGAAAGGACAAAGCCTGGAGACCAATACTGGACCTGTCGATCCTAAATACTTTCCTGGATGTTCCAAAATTCAAAATGTTAACACTACATCAGCTTCTGCCCATGCTGGGCAAGAAGGCTTGGCTAGTTACTTTGGACCTCAAGGAGGCATACCTGCATGTCCCAATCAGACAATCTTGCAGAAGATACCTCAGATTCATAGCAGGCTCAATGCATTACCAATTCTCTGCACTGCCCTTTGGCTTATCTACTGCACCCAGGGTCTTCACAAAATGCCTGGCACCAGTAATTGCATTTTGCAGACAAAAAGGAATTCAAATATATCCCTGCTTGGATGACTGCCTTATTCAAGCAGAGAGCAAGGACATTCTTCTAAAGCATCTGGCATTTGTAAAAAGATTGCTGATTTGCCTAGGGTACACAGTAAACGAAAAGAAATCAAAACTAGTGCCCTCTCAAGAGATAATATTCCTGGGTGCAAGTTTAAATACAACTGCCCAGATGGCTTATCTCACGCCAGACAAACAAAGGCAACTGACTCATTACTTTCAAATGATGGCAACAAAGACCCAGCTCCCTGCAAGAAAAATTCTGCAGGCCCTGGGCTTCATGGCATCCTGCATTCTACTAATTCCGTATGCAAAACTGTATATGAGGAAGCTACAATGGTATCCAAAAAGTGTTTGGACTCAGCATTTTCACGGTCTGGAGACAATCATAACTTTAATTCCCTGCCTACAACAGGAGTTTCGGTGGTGGGCCCAGGCCTGTCACCACAACAAGGGACAGCCTTTCACTTTACCCACAGCCAGGCAGACAATAACAGCGGATGCATTGGATTATGCCTGGGGGGCACATATGGCAGGAAAATGTATTCAGGGCACGTGGCCCAAGGAACAAATGCATCTTCACATCAATCAAAAAGAGATGTTAGCTGTACAGATGCCTTGACAGCTTTCAAGGACCTACTACATCCAAGACAACTATTAATAAAGACTGACGATACCACAGTTATGTGGTACATAAACAAGCAAGGGGCACACATTCCTACCCCCTATGCAGGCAAGCCATGACTGTGGAACACAGCACTGACCTATCAAGTACATCTGAAGGCACAATTCCTGTCAGGAACAAAAAATACACTGGCCGACGAACTAAGCAGAAATCTCATGGATCCTCACGAATGGAAACTAAATCCACAGGTGTTCAGCATGATAACAAGGAAATGGGGACGCCCAGACATATATCTTTTTGCCTCCTCTCACAATTACCAAATACAGAAATTCTGCACAAGAGCGTATCACTGTCAAGCATGGAAAGTAGATGCTGTATCACTCAGCTGGAAAGGCCTGACAGTCTATGCCTTCCCTCCGATGCCTCTCCTTACCAAGGTACTCCTAAAAGTCAGACAAGAAAGGCCAAAAATGATCCTAATTGCCCCAGACTAGCCACGCCAGCACTAGTACCCAATCTTAAAGAGTTTGTCTCAAGGCCCAGCTTGGCCTCTACCTCAAATTCCTCATCTTCTGACGCAACTAAACAATCAGATTCTGTACAGTCAACTCTGAACCTTAAATCTGGCAACATGGCAGATAATGTAGCCACTCAGAGTGCACCTCTCTCTAAAGCTGTTATGGATGTCATCTTAGAAGCCAGGAGGCCCAGCACTAGGAAATCTTATGCAGAAAAATGGAAGAGATTCTGTGCTTGGAACCAGGCACAAGGGCTCAAACTACTTGTCCCTAATATACCTCAGATTTTACAATACCTAACTGAGATACTGGACAAAGGCTCATCTTTCTCATCAATTAAAATCCAAGCCTCTGCCATTTCATCTCATTACAATACGGAGCCTCCTATTTTTTCACATCCTCTACTACGACAGTACCTCAGAGGGGCAAAAAATATAAGAGCCCCAAGGAGAGCACCAGTACCAACTTGGGATTTCAATTTTGTTTTAGAAAAACTCACACTGCCTCCTTTTGAACCAGCCAGCACAGCTGATCTAAAATTCTTATCATGGAAAACTGCTGTGCTCCTAGCGTCTCAGAGTTACAGGCATTAATGGCTGTGGAACCTTTCATCATTTTTCATCAGGACAGGGTCTCTCTTAGGACAAACCCAACATTCATGCCAATGTCTCCAATGTGGCCTTGAACCAAACCATTCATTTACCTACTTTCTACCCAAATCCCCAGAATAAAGGGGAGAGACTTCTGCACTCTTTGGATATACACAGACAGCTACGCTTTTACTTGGACAAAACAAAAGCTTTCAGAAAAACTGAGCAACTGTTTGTAGCCTATGCTGCAGGTTCACAAGGAAGGCCTATTACAAAGCAGGCAATTTCAAAATGGATAGGCCACTGCATCCGCTTCTGTTATGCACAACATGGCAAATCAGTGCCTAAGGGCATTAGGCCTCATTCTACCAGAGCAGCAGCCACTTCAGCAGCTTTCCTCAGAGGAGTACCAACCAAAGACATTTTAGAAGCTGCACCTTGGAGCTCAGTACACACTTTCACCAAGCATTACCACTTACCTCTCTACTCTAAATCCAGAGCAGGCTTTGCCACTGCAGTTCTGCAGGGCTTGGTAGCCTCTCCAAATCCAATTTAGACCCAGCCACCCAACCTCAGCTTTGGGATTCTACCCAAGTGTAATGACTGCAACAGTGAAACACGATGAACATAGTACAGTTGTGTACCTACCATAAATGTAGATGTTCGAGTGTATTCACCGTTGCAGTCCAGGTTACCCACCCACCATCCCCCTTTTCATTGCTGGGACTTTTCTGTACTTCTCAACTCTATACAGCTTATGTGGTGTATTTCCCTTTAGATGAAGGAAATGTTTATAATAATATATGCATGTTTTTTGACATAATTTTATCTTTCCAGCCTTCCTATCTGGGGGCACCTGACATCTGGGGCAAGAAAAACTGAAGAAAATGGCGTCTGTTGTAACCTTTATACCCGTGACGCACTGATGTCAGGGAAGATGCGACAGCAACCGACACCTGACCAAGACTTGGAACTCGGGCCGACTGCGGGTAGCCTGCCAGCAAGATAACCCAAGTGTAATGACTGCAACAGTGAATACACTCGAATATCTACATTTATGGTAGGTACACAACTGTACTATTTATTGCATGCAGCTGAACAAGTTGGAAAGCATACTTTGCAATGTGGTTTTGATTCTCTGGAGGCCTCCTGCAGGGCCGCAGTTACGGGTTCTGTCATTAGGAGGCATGCTTGTTAAAGGAACAAAATCTACCTGATCATGTTAAGGCAAAATTATTAGATGCTCCATTACAGCATGATGCTTTGTTTGGTGTTAAACCAGAAGAGGTGTTAAAGAAAATGGAGGACAAAGCTAAATCTATGCAAACAGTCAAGGATTGCTTACAGCTACAGCCACCAAGATTTAGCAGACACTGGCCTACAAAGAATTGGTCCTTTCCAGTGTCAGACAGGCCACAAAGAGGCAGATACAGACGCCCTGGAGGCAGATCCCAGCCCCAAAGTTCGTACAGGTCTAAACAATGGGGTGCTTCTACCCCCAAAACTGGAGAAGACAAATCACAGCCATACAGGAAACAGTTCCAGTGACTTTCCCCTGCCTGCGCGAAGCACTTATCTTCTGGCAGCACCTTTAGGGGGAAAGCTAGCACATTTTTCTCAAAATTGGCACATAACCCAGGACAAAATGGGTCTTAAACATAGTGTCTCAAGGCTACATGTTTCACTTCCATACCCTGCCAAGGGCAAACAGCTGGCCAGACCTGCCAAAACATCAGTGGGCAGAGGCACGAAAACAAGTCTCATCCCTCATGGACATAAGGGCCATTCAACAAGTACCAGAGCAAGAGCAGGGACAAGGATTCTATTCAAGACTGTTCTTGGTACCCAGAAAGGACAAAGCCTGGAGACCAATACTGGACTTATCTATTCTGAACACATATCTGGATATTCCGAAATTCAAAATGTTGACTCTACAGCAGCTTCTACCCATGTTGGGCAAGAAGGCTTGGCTTGTGACTTTAGACCTGAAAGAGGCATACCTGCATGTCCCAATCAGACAAACATGCAGAAGATACCTCAGATTCAAAGCTGGCTCAATGCACTACCAATTCTCTGCACTGCCCTTTGGCTTATCTACTGCGCCCAGGGTCTTCACAAAGTGCCTGGCACCAGTAATTGCATTCTGCAGACAAAGAGGAATACAAATATATCCTTATTTGGACGACTGCCTCATTCAGGCAGAGAACAAGGACATTCTACTACAGCATCTGGCATTTGTAAAGAGATTACTACCATGCTAGGGTACACAGTCAACGAACAGAAATCAAAACTAGTACCCTCTCAAGAGATAATATTCCTGGGTGCAAGCATAAATACAACTGCCCAGATGGCTTATCTCACGCCAGACAAACAAAAGCAACTGACTACCTATTTCAGAATGTTGGCAACAAAGGCCCAGTTATCTGCAAGAAAAATTCTGCAGGCTTTGGGCTTCATGGTATCCTGCATTCTACTAATTCCATATGCAAGACTGCATATGAGGAAACTTCAATGGTACCTGAAAAGTGTTTGGACTCAACATTGCCACAGCCTGGAAACTATAGTTACTCTCATTCCCTGCCTGCAACAGGAGTTTCGATGGTGGGCGAAGGCTTGTCAGCAAAACAAGGAACAGCCATTCACTCTACCCCCAGACAGACATTAACAACGGATGCATCGGATTATGCCTGGGGAGCCTGCATGGCAGGAAGATGTATTCAAGGCACATGGTCCGCAAACCATATGCATCTACATATCAATCAAAAAGAGATGCTAGTTGTTCAAAATGCCCTGACAGCCTTCAGGGACCTACTAAATCCAGAACAGCTACTGATCAAGACAGACAATACCATGGTCATGTGGTATATAAACATGCAGGGAGGTGCTCATTCTTACCCCCTTTGCAGACTGGCCATGACTTTGTGGGACACATCATTGACTTACCAAGTACATCTGCATGCTCAATTACTGCCAGGAAAGATATACTCTGGCAGACAAACTAAGCAGAAACCTCATGGATCCCCATGAGTGGAAATTGGATCCACAAGTCTTCAGCATGATAACAAGGAAATGGAGATGTCCGGACATAGATGTATTTGCCTCACCTCACAACTACCAGCTAAAGAGATTCTGCACAAGGACTTATCACAGACAAGCATGGAAAGTGGATGCCCTATCTTTCAGCTGGAAAAACCTAACAGTATATGCCTTTCCTCCTCTGCTTCTCCTCCCCAAGGTAGTCCTAAAGGTCAGACAGGAGAAGCCAAAAATTATACTGATTGCCCCAGACTGGCCACGCCAGTACTGGTATCCAATCCTAAGGAACTTGTCTGAATGCCCAGCCTGGACCTTGCCTCAAGTGCCGCATATGCTGTCCCAGCAGAACAATCAGGTCCAGCACAGCCAACTGAAGACCTTAAATCTGGCAGCATGGCGGATAATGTAGTCATACAAAACACACCTCTCAATAAAGCGGTGATGGATGTCATTTTGGAGGCCAGGAGGCCTAGTACTAGAAAATCATATGCTGGAAAATGGAAGAGATTCTGTGGTTGGAACCAGGCACAAGGAATTGACACAGTTGTACCAAATATTCCTCAGATTTTGCAATACTTAACTGAGATGCTGGACAAAGGCCTATCCTTTTCATCTATAAAAATTCATGCCTCTGATATTTTGGCTCATTACAATACAGAGCCACCAATCTTTTCTCATCTGTTATTAAGGCAGTACCTCAGAGGGGCCAAAAATTTAAGGCCTCCAAGGAGATCACCAATACCTGCATGGGACCTCAATTATGTCTTAGAAAAACTCACCCTACTTCCTTTTGAGCCAGCCGCTACAACTGATATAAAGGTTTTATCTTGGAAAACAGCTCTGCTCCAAGCAATAACTTCTGCAAGACGAGTCTCAGAGCTACAGGCACTCATGGCAGTGGAACCTTTTATCACTTTTTATCCAGACAGGGTTTCTCTGAGGACAAACCCGAATTTTATGCCTAAGGTAGTGTCCAATGTGGCCCTTAACCAAACTATTCATCTGCCTACCTTTTATCCAAACCCACAGAGTAAGGGGGGAGAGAATTCTGCATTCTTTGGACATACACAGACAGCTATGCTTCTATTTGAACAGAACCAAAGCTTTCAGAAAGACAGAGGAATTACTAGTGGCATATGCTGCAGGATCACAAGGAAAGGCTATCTTAAAGCAGACTATTTCAAAGTGGATAGGCCACTGCATTCATTTCTGCTATTCACAACATGGCAAGCCAGTA